>NW_013666397.1:313933-316142 GCF_000517525.1 Limulus polyphemus
AACCACTGCTGTAATTTCTCTTCTTGTTTCTTTTCTTTTTCCTCTAACAACTGCTGTAATTTCTCCTCTTGTTTCTTTTCTTTTTCCTCCAACCACCGCTGTAATTTCTCTTCTCGTTCTTCTTGTTTTTTTTTCTTGTTTCTTTTCTCGTTCTTCTTGTTTCTTTTGCTGTTCTAGTATTGCTGCCATCAAATCTACTAAGCTGTAGTTTGATTTTCCACCTCTCGTTTCCATCTTCTTCTTTTTTATTTTCTATCCCATTCTCTGACACCAATTTGTTACGCCTCCGTTTGTTAGTTGATTTTCCGTAAAAATTCTTTCCGATGAAACTTTAGCGACACAAGTCCTTTCTTAAATAAAACTGGTTTATTCTTTCCGAATACAACTTTGCAATACACTTAATTTCCACAATTGCGCTATAACAAACGCTATAATTCACAACGAAAGTCTCACGTGCTCGACTCAACAATATTCTCTCTCTGTCCGCAGTTCAATTACACAGCATTACATTGTTGCTGTCAGTTCTTACCAGTTTATATATACAAGACTACCGCATATCTAGTAGGTTCTCGAGATTTCAGGAAGGGACGTGAACGTTTGAGAAGTGCATGACGTGTTACTAGATTCACGTGACCTCCGCTGTCGTAACAATATAATCCTTTCTTAGTAGACTATACAGTTATCCTAATTCCTATACTACCCAATCTCCTAGCTTAATATATAACTATCAGCCTGTCATTTTGTTCAACTGTTTATTTTCAGGATGTCTTCTTAAATTTACTGACCATATACTTATCTTTTAATAGAAGAATCATACTCAGTGTAATAAACAATATTGAAATATTTGATACCCCACACTTTAACATAACAAGGAATGTAGAGACACATTTATAGGAAAAGGTGATCCTATTGGTTGCACAAACAAGGTGAAATATAAGATAGTGTTAAACAGCAGTATACCTATAGCACAGAGACCCAATAGAGTGTCAGTGAAACATAGGGTAGAGTTAAAAGCATGACTAAAGGATATGCATCTCCAGTTGTTAGTTTCTAAAAAAAGTTGTTAAATTAAGGTTCTTTGTTGTTTTATAACCCTAAATTATATAACTATCAAGGATGCATATCCATTACCAAATACATAAAAGACATTTTATAGATTTTTTGTCTATGGACTTGCAAAGCGGCTACAAGAGAAGATAAAGTTAAAACAGCATTTACATTTCTGTCCAGGAAGTATAAGTTCAATAGAAAGACTCGTTTTATGTAATGCTCCTTCACAATTTCAGAGATTAATGGATGTAGTATTGTCAGGACTACAATGTTTTTGTTGCTTAAATGAAATCTTAATTTTTGCAGCAAGATTAAAGGTACACTTAAAAAGGTTGAGGCATGTATTTCATAAAGGCAAATATGAAATTAAAGCCAACCAAGTGTCAATTCCAAAAAAAGAAAATAGATTATTTAGTTCACATGGTAACAGCAGAAGGTATAAAACTTGACCTGAAAATTTAGAAATATTTAAAAACAATAAAGTACCAAAGACAGTCAAAGATATTCATGACTTTTTAGGCTTTGTAGGATTTATCCCACACTCTGCAGTGCATGCAAGGTTTTGAAGGAGTTAACAAAGAAGAACATAGGTTTCCAGTGGACAGATAAAAGACAGGAAACATTTTAAAAAGTTAAGAAACTTACTATTTAAAGCACCAATTTGAACTACCATGATTTCAATAAAGAATTCATTTTAAACCCAGACATTTCAGATTAAACAATGGAGCAGTCCTATCTCAGTTAGACAGAGATGGAAAGGAATATCCCATAAATATGTATGTCTATTGAGGTAGACTTTCGCAAGTTGAATGTTAGTGTTTTTATGTTCCATAGATAAGATATAATCTGTTCTTTCATTAATAGTATTGTTTGGAATGTTTAATATTTCCAATTTTGTTACTTTTTAGAATTAACTGTTATACTTTCATTATAAAGATTGTTAGCTCAGTATATGAATCTAGGCCTAGCCAAAATCTTCTAAGCTGGCCTGTCCTCACAGGATATTATTGGGTTTACAGCCAAAGGTTTCATTAACCTCTGAGGTACAACAACAAATTCTAATCTTTATAAGATATTGTTACGTCTCCGTTTGTTAATTGATTTCCCATAAATTCGTTCCGACGACACAAGTCCTTACTTAATAAAACTGGTTTATTCT
>NW_013666397.1:317110-337153 GCF_000517525.1 Limulus polyphemus
GAATAGTGGGTTTGAACATCACAATATAATGCTCCCACGGCTGAAAGGGCGAGCAAGTTTGAATGGGAAGGCGTGGCAAACTCCAAGGGGAAAACAAATAATCAAAATTGTCGTCAACCTGGCCTGGCTCAGGAGGCAGAAGTAGATGAGAGAGTTTAGCTTATATACCATTCAACCTCCCGGCATTTGAATGACAATATATCCTGTGCTTATGGCTGAAAATATGGCATCAGATGCTGGCGAAGTACCCGAAGTGGTGACTGTAACTTCGAAATTCATAAGCAGGAAAAAGCGGCAAACACGAAGAAGTAATGCTTTAACTCTTTCAATAAGGGGTCAGTCAATGTGACAACCTCGATTTTGTGCTTGTATAGTTTTCATGCTATAACTTTTAAATTCGTAAGTAAATGTTAACGAAATTTGGCAGATTATCAGTAAACATTACAATGCTTTCATACACAAAATATCAATTTTTTTATTAGGTTGTATGGTTTGTAAAGCAATGTTTCTCTCATGCCTTTTTTTTTCCTTTTTACATCTTGGCTATCTATCATGCAAAGTAAGTTTCATTTTAAGATTAAAAATATTTTCATGCATCAGAAAATTTAGAAATTTCATATGCGAAATCTTTAAATGTTCGGATAGTTATCAAACATTTCTTAAGAAAGAAACTTTATATCTTAACTGTTATTTTCAGTAATTAATCTTTGTATGGGTTGGTAATTTTGACCGATCTCGCAACCACCATAAAAAATTAGGAAATAAACATTAATTATGCCGCTTTCATTCTTGAATGAACATAAATTATAACATGAAAACATAAATGTTTAGACTAAAAAGCTTAAATCTCATAACATTATACATCTATATATATATTTATTATTTTTTATTATATTGCCTGGCTAACAATAGAGAAGTTACAAAAACTGACCTTTGGTCTGTACAAACTAACTTGTCTTGGCTACTATTTTGTAAAATACCTGATGATGACAAACCCTTGTCGAAACGTTGAACATTTGCTGTTATGTTAAACTTATATTAAAAGTTTTTCTTCATTGCCCATTCAAGCCATCTCCATTATTAGTCTCAAAGTGGGTTCCTTGTCATTGAATGTGTATGGAATGTATCAAATCAGAATGGAACATTCAAACAAGTGTTAACTATGTCTTCAAACACGTGTGCACACTGCATCTTTTCAACTGAAAACTATTTGGAGGGGGGGGGGGGCACATTCTTTCCATAGGCTTATGACTGCTCTCAGTAGCCCTGGGTTGGGGTAATGTAGAGTTAGATGATAAAGATAAGTCTGGAAGAATGTTAAGAGAGGCAAAATCCATCACAGACAAGAAAATTAATGTTAATAAGTGGTGTAAGGTATATGTTGTCAATGAAGGCAAGATTAGAATTTTGTTTGTAAAGGTTTTGGGTAAGTCTGTTAAAGTGCTGGATTTTATTGTTGATGTATATGATTATTGTTTTTAAAGTTTTCAGTTCAAAGGTGTTTATTGGCATGTATGGGGATGACACTAAAACTACTCAGTTTTATGTCTGAAGCTAGAAATGGTAGTTTAAATTATTATCTTTATTACTATATGATAAAAATCATCAGATTTAAAATATTTTTCATACAATTTAAACTTGGTGTTTAAATTAGTTTCTGATATGTAAATTTTGTCTGTCACAGATTACTGCTCAGAGGTCTTTCTTTTAATATCAGAACTCATCAAATCAGATGGACATGAAGCAATCAAAAAATCTATTTGAAATTCTATGTTTATGCAGCACCAAACACTAAACATTTATTATTTCAAGTGCCTAAAATAACATATACAGTGTAATGACGTTTTTTCAGCTAAAAAAAGACAATACTTTGTAAGATCTTGTCAAACTGCAAATGTTTTTTTTTTCTCACAATTCTTATTAGTCAATTCAAAAGAGATTTGAAAGCAGACAGAATTTCAGTCTTTATTCTTTTGCTGCATAAATTGTGACATGAAATCTGAACATTAAAATACTGTACTAAATAAAAAAACATTTCTTACGAAATTCACACATAAAAGAGTAAAACTTCCATTTCCAAAGTACAATTTCTTTTATCAGGTACAAGTATGAAACATTTTAACTTCTTCACATACTAACTTTAATAACTCAAATTACACAGGCCTGCAGTGGTTTTATTATCTTGAAATTTTTCCATGTTCTGTAGTAATTCCTGTACTCTGAATCCAAAAATGATATTCATTTTTCTCCATCACGTACAGATTTTTCATAAAACATCATATTTACTTTTACATAAGTGAATCATATTCATTGAAATCAGGTCATATTTTGTTATGCTTAAAAAGTTTACACCCACTGTAAACAATTACAACATGATAATCTTATCGATCATTCTAAAACCTACAAGAAACACATCATTAGTATATAAACAGTTAACAGGCCACATGATGTGTCATTTCTGGATAGCATTTGTTTGTGTGAGCATTTTGATATCGTTTTTTTTCTTTTCAATATTATTTGTTCAATGCTATGGCAACAAGAGGTTGTGTAAATGACCCAAACATATTCTGCTATATTTGTGGTAAATTCGTTGTAACTTTGATCTAAGTAAGTTTTTTCTTCCTGATTTGTAAAAAATCCTTATGTGATAGAAAAAAGATGAATATAATTTTTGAAATCTGAATAGAGGAATTATGGTAAATCTGTTATTAAAACCAACTTTTATGAAGTTTAAATTTGCAGACTTGTGTTATAAACCAATATTAAACACTTCAGTTATTCTAGAAATTGATAATATGTATATATATATATATATATATTCATTTGTTAAAAAAATATAATATGAAATACTTCATGTATTACACTACACATTTTTCATATTGAAAAGTCACCATAGCTGTACGTTTTAGAGAGCATTTCATGTATTATTTGTTTTGATATTTCTATTTACTATTTTCACATGGTTGCCTCATATTTAATTTGCTTTATATGATGGCTAACTAATGAACTTACCTAATTACACACATTCTTACACATGCATGGAACCACACTGAAGTTCTATGTTTCATTTTTGCATATATCTGTAACACATAATATTCTATTTGAAAGCACCTGATTACTTTGTCTTACAAATTACAGGTACAGCAACAGGAAACCGTGGCCTACAGCAACATTTCCAGTATTATATCCTCCAAAATTAAAGACCCTTGTTGAAGTAAACATGGGTGAGATTGGAAACCTTGCTAGTTTCAATTGCAACAGCATATTTATCAGGCTCCCATCTCTGAAGGGACTCAATTTTTAGTGAGCTTGAAACATAAAAAAAATATATATATAGTAAAACACTTGACGTCATAGTAGCAAATTACAAAAAGTGTTAAAAAATATATAATCTGAATACATAACTTGATCAAGAGTTAAGATACTAAAACTGTACTTTTGGTATTTCACTTATTTTGACAAATTTTGCCATAACAGTACCAATATTACTAATAAACATTTTATGTTACATCAGTTAAGTGGATATTTCATTTTCTTCATCTTTCACTGAAAAAAAACAGATTTTTATTACTTACAAAGAAGTTTTTAGTGCAAAGCTACATAATTATTTATATGTGCTCCATACACAACAGAAATCTAACCCTGGATTTTAATGTTCTAAATCTATAAACTTACTCCAGGAGACTATATAGAAGTAAAATGGATACTATCATAACAGTGAATAAATACAACAATAAGAGACAAGATTCAAAACTTTATTCAGAAAAGTGCTGCAAAGCAGGCTATTTTTCTGGTGGTATCAATATCTTACAGTTTCTGTTGCTATACATTAACTCTGAATAGGAAATATTTAAAGTTTAATAGATTTAATGGTTTGAAACAGACTGACTTTTGCTGTGAGTAAAAATTATAATACAAGTATCTACAATTGCAAAGATATTTCTCTAAAATTTTAAAAACATTTGTCTAATGTTTACCTTCCATGGGTGGGCAATGTAAAATTAAATGTAAAAAACATAAGTAAAAACAATCTTCTTCCACTGCAGCTGCAAAAGTTTTTAACTTGTTAAACATCAAAAACAACAAACCAAAATACCTACCAGTGCCCTACTTTATTAACAAAAGAATAAAAAAGTTTTCTGTGTTACATCCTTAGTATTAGTTGTCCCTAATTTGGAACCAATAGGCTATAGGGAACAACAACACTGACAACTTATGGGCTACTCTAATAAAATGATGTAATTTGATCATCACTCTTATAATGCACCTGTCACCAAAATGCAAACTATGGAACAGCAGATTTCCAGCCTGGTGTGCCACCCGCTAGGCTATGTCTGGCTCCCACTTGTACAGAGAAGTTTAGATATAACAGAAACTGTTCTTGAGAAAAACTATCACAGAAAAGAATAAATTTTAAAAATAAGAATAGATAGTGTTTCTATGTACAAGAATTTACTCTGGATGCCAGTTTTATTGGTACCAACCCCACCCCCCATAAACAGTTCTTGATCTCAGTGTGTAGAAACTTCTGGATTTGTTTGGATACCTTGGAAAAAAGTCTGTCTTTATTGTGGTGTAGTTTTATAATTCTTTATGAAGATTACTTAAACTTATAGAATGAGAAAATTATTCTAGAAAAAAAAATAAAGCTTGAAACTTAGAAGAGGTGGAGTTTCTTTGGATATGAATTTATCCAGAATGGTAATTAATTGTAGTCAACAATTTTGATCCAATGGCATACAAAAAACAACTTTATATTATTATCCTATTTCCATAAAAATAAGGTATCCACCTATTAACCACTAAAGTTGAGTAGCAATAATCAGTTTTTTCACAGAAGGGATGCATTAATTAAAAGTGGAAACTCAGATTGGGCATAAAACAAATTAAGAACTTCAAACATCTTAAGGTCCATTATTAATTTAGTCTGCATTTTAATTTTGGTATTAATCAAGTTGCAAAAATCTTTTGGAATTTTAGTCATATCATAGTGTGGTCAATTGAATGGTCAAACATTTATTCTAATCTTAATTTTCTATATATTATTTCAAGACAGAGTTCAAACAGTGAGGCCTTTCACACACACACACACATACACAGAAAGCCACATAGATAATCAAATTGTAAAAATGAATTCCTGTTGAAGTCAAATTTTTCTTTTCCCTATACTCCTGCAGCAACCTTAGTAGTTACTAGGAATTTGACTTCCATAGTTTGTATTCCCAGTTATTCTTCCAGACTGTGATAGCACTGGAATAATCAGGAATAATAAAGTTATATGATAATGTGGTATTCTCAAGTTCACTGATTTCCCTGTGAGTATTCAGGTTGGAGCTGAAAAATAACTGGAGTTTTACCAGAAAATGTTTTGTGGGACAAAATCTATGTTCTCTTAACCTTGACTGAGTTCAAAGCAAAGAAAGAGAGTAGAAAGAAGTTTAAGCACTGTAAAAAACATTTTATTTCCAACACAATCAAAATTTAAGGACAAGTGTATTTCATGGTGTCTTTACTGGGGAGCTCACAGAGTGTCAAAAGTAATTCAATATATATATATATATATGTGTACACACACACACACACATATCAGTATTCTTTATCATCATCGTATCATCTTGTTTCAAACTGAGTAAACATAGAAAAATGTGTGAAAAACAACAATGCCATTTTCTCAGGATGCAGATGCTACCCATGTAACTAACAAAACAAGAGATACTGTATCCCTGAAGCATCACATGGCTTGCCAGTGGAAAAGATCACTGTCTATTTCAATACAGTATGTTCTAAGTTACTGAAATATACATTAAGAATACCTGCTCAATATGCACAGAAATCTTGAGAAAAAAAAATATATATATATAAATTATCTATATGTATCATTCAAATATCATAAGTTAACTTATGAGGCAACACTGGCTTCCCAGTTCACTTATGAGACAACTTCCTCATCAATGACTGTAGTGTCAGGGATGCAATGATTTTAGTATTCCACTGATAGGAGTGAAGGAAAAGAAACAATTTTGTACTCGCCTCCAGTCAATTTGTTCATTATCTACTGATTCCAAACTTTTTACCTATAGTGTATATTTAAACATCACATACACCAGTAGCTGCAGACAGACTGGCTCATCACTATTATTTTGTTAAGTTACATTGGCTACTTCTACTAGCTATGTCTTGACAGCTACAGTTCCATAATGTATTGCCACTTATGAGCTATTAAACTCGTTTTCTCATCAAAAAATAAAAAGTAATGTCTCACAGAATTTAGTCAAACTAAGAATTTTCTACAAAAATTATTTTAGCCATGATTAATATTTATGCTGTTGCTACTGTGTATGTGTGTGTTTATACATATATATACCAACGCACACCTGAGGTCAGACCAACTTAGACTAAATAAAATATTCCATAGTAAAATAATTTTACTGTCTTAGATGGCTGCTAACACCCATCACCAAACTAGCAAGATATTGTACCACCAATCAAAAAGTTTATGAAATCTCTTCACTTGGTATGAGAAAAATAAATATGGGAGAATCCAGAGAAGATAAGACTATACATTCAACTTAGATGTGGTATATTCAGTTGAACTGAATTATTATTTGAGCTAATGGATAGGTCTGCTAAATAACTGGAAATTCACTCAAGATTTCAATTATGTAGTGTTACTTTAACTGAGTTGATGTTTAAGAGAATAATGAAAATAGACACAAGTGTAGAAAATGCACAATCTTTATTAAACAACATAACAGAAACACAATGTGTGTACTTGCAGTTCTTACACTGGACAATCAGTTCCATTGGCTCTCCTATACTCAACCATTTGCACTGATAATATATATCACACTATTTAAATGACAGGTTCCATTATTCCAAAAAACCTCACATTTACCTTGTGCAACATGCATTACCCACTTGACTGGTCATTCTCATTACAACATAGGTAGAGCCATAACCTCTAGATATCACCTGAACAGCTGTTTTCAACATTCTTATCAACATCATATTCAGCAGTGTTCTCCCCAGATAATAACAGGTATTACCTACTATGAGAACAACTAAAGAAAAAGATAATTTAAACAAGGTCAACTTACCTGTTTTCTTGACCATATGTTATGTGAAACCTGCACATATTCAGAACAAAGAATGAATTCCGAATAAATATTATAATAATAATACAAGATAGAAATCCATGGCATAGTCAAATACCACTGATATACATAAATCTAATCCACATTCAGTGCTGAGAAAGAACACACACCCTCATATCACATGTAGAAGTTTATATACACTTCTGATGTACTGTAGCCGAGTCTAAAAAGCTTTGTGTGATCTGCTTCGTAGAACTTCCACTAATACTCAGCTGAACAATTTTCCAAAATATTGGATGGCATAGTGTTGGATGTCTTGAAAAGTTATTGTCACAATGCCCTTTCAGCTGATGATATGCTAGGCACAGTATCTACTAAGAGTTAGCTGTCCTGTGTGATAACCAAACAGCTATCACAAGATTTCTTATGAACGTTTCTGTACAAAACTGCTCGATAGCTTGGAAAATAAAATAAGCAATGTCCTTTTACTCCCATTCATCTTGTTATCAACAAACTGTCCTAACTTTATGATAATCAAGTGGCAATCATAAAATGTGTTACACACATATCATTATGTAATACCACCTGATAACTAAGAAAACACTGAAAGCCACTTCCTTTCAGTCTCTAACACTAAGATCAGTTAATCCTTGTAGTATTGATTAGATCAGCTGCAGCATCTTGGCCAACCACTAGAGCTATCAGGCACCTCTTCTACAGGCACTTCCTTATCCTGAACAGCTAGCTAAAACACTTTCAGCATCTTTCTCCTCATCAACTGAGCCATGATTTGAAACAGCACTCTTATCCTCTTGAGTCATAACTCTCAACCTCTTATTCATGGTCAAACCAGTGCATGAGGTTCCTCAGTAACATTTGGCTGTAGCTTGTCAACATGCTACTTGTGCTTATACATGCCACAGGACTGTCCATCCAGAGTCAAGTTGCTTCCACCACCTCTGGCACATACCCAATGTTCACCCTGGAACTTTTGTTCCTTAACTGTTTTTTCATAAAATGTCTTCTGCCATACTGTGGTCTTTCCTAGTGTTTGGTATGTAAACTTGTGCACATTGACCAATGCAAACTTAAGCCACTCCAAATATGCTTTCAGACACTGGGATACACCTGCTCTAATGGGAGACTCATACATCACCTCAACAGGGAAAAATGTTTCTAGACCTAATATGATCATGTTTGACAAACAACCAATCAATCTCTGTTCTGTTGCTGAGTAAACCATCATAATGTAAGGCAAGTGTCTGTCATAGTCAGTTCAACCATGACTAATAAACTTTGCAAGCATCCACTTCATAGTTTGTATAACCCACTCTGAAAAAAAATCACACTGAAGGTGATATGGTGAAGTGCACATCTTCACCAAACCCAACACTTTACACAACTTAGAAAACAGTTGACTATTGAAATTAGCTCCAATCCATGTGGATTTCTTCAAATGTGCCAACTTGGTTTATCCAGTGTTCCACCAACACATCAGCTATATATTGCACTGAAGTATCAACCAATGGATAAGCCTAAGCCAACTTAATGAAGTTATCAATAACAATCAGCACATGCTTCATAAAATTGGCCAATCCAATATCTGTGAAACTACACACAATCATCTTTACTATAATTATGAATTTAATATGTTGATCTTCACAAAATTTGGTAAGCTTTGAGTACACATTACACGTTTGCTGTACAGACTTCTCATTTAGTTACAGATTGAGGCCAGTATGATATTGTTGTAATTTTCTCAGGGTCAGTAAAGACCCCATCTTTTCCCAAAATATGATTAAGAAATTGCATATAAATGCACACTTTCCTGGTTTCAACTTCAACCCTGCCATTCTCATCCACTTACTATTTTCTGTTTGCAGCAGTATATTAAATGTGTGGCAAAATACCAAGACCTCATCAATATATATCAGGCATTTTCCCATTGCAGCCGCTTCATGGTAAGCTTCACCGGATTTTTCAAAGTGATAGACACATCTACACAAGCCAATGGGCGTGAGGTAAGACTCATAAAAAACATCTTGAGTACTAAAAGCAGTTTGAGCTCTGCTTTCACTATAAAGCTTGACTTTTTAGTGTTCAAATGCCATGGCTAAAGAGTTGAACCATCTGACCCCTTTAAATGCATCCAGACATGTATCTGTCCATAGTAGTGGAAAGGCACTGATGCAGGTTACTGCATTCACCTATCAGAAATCAACATAGGACTTTAACATACCCTCCTCCCTCACAATAACTACTGGAAATAAACATGCACTATTAGAAGACTGTATGATTCTATCCTTTAACACCTGCTGTGTCTTGGCACTAACTATGACCCTAGTGCTCCAGTAAAGTGTGCATGGCAACTGTTTAATAAGATGTATCTTACTTGTGTCTATACAATAGTGAGTTACTTCTGTTTGACCCAGTCAGCCATCTGATCCCACAAATACATTGTCATGATCAACTAACAGGTCACTGAGCATCTTCTACTGTGTTGAATCAAGAATGATCACTTAATCCTCAGCCAGCAAACTCTTATGTGTTTTGGGTGTGACATGATGGAAGTAACACTAGCAATATAGCTTGCTTTGATTACCTCCACTTTGTGTGAAATACTGATGTCCATTCCAGTAGTAATCTGAAAAGCTAACCACCTGTAATTACAGAACAACATTAGGACTTCATCTCTCCTTCATCTCTCTGGAAATTACATGACTTGCCAGTGGAAAATATCAATGTCTATTTCTATACAGTATGTTCTATGTGACTAATATTCCCATTAGAAAAGTGACACCCTAGTTGACTGACGTACTTTTGTGAGTATCTATGACAAAAGGAACTACGTGGTTCCCTTGAGAGACTTAAAAATACATGCTCAGTATGCACAGGAATTTTGAATGATTTATATATGAATTAACTGTGGGGTAAGAAAACATATTCTATGTCTGCATATCTTAATTATAATAAAGTAAAAATAATTTCACATAACTGTGATTGTAGAATTACAATGTATGTTATTTTATGACAATACAGCAAGAGGTGTAAAGATTTTTAGCATAAAACCAAAACATTCTCCACAAAGCTTAGCATCAGCTAGGCAAACTGTAATTATTGTTTTTTAATCAACAGCTTAATCAAGTGTTAGCTCACTTTATACAGAATTCTAATTCAGCTTACCAACACTTTTAGTAAAAAACAAAAGAAAAAAGGAGTACTGAAAGTTATTAAGGGTAAAAATTGAACTCTATATAACAAGTATACCTGTTTTTCACAAGAATAAGCAACACAACCTTTAGGTTCTTGTTCATAAATGTTTAAATCAATGGTTTCCAAGCTGTGTCATGTGAAGTTGCTAAGGGTATCTTGAGAGTTTCACCAAATGAAGAATAATTAAGAACATAAAAAAATTATTGCATGTGGCAGGCAAGGGTGTTATGCAAATCAAGGTAAGTGGGTTAAGGTGTTATCACTGAAAAAAGTTTGGGAACCACTGGGTTAGATGTACATATGTGAAATCTTAGCATTGTGATTATTACTTACTGACAATGTTTTGTTTCTTAAAGGAACTGAATAGTCTAGCTTAAGATGTATTAATATACATAAGATTTTCTTTTAACTTACAAATATTTATATTTTTTATGAAGCCAGTGTTGTGTTAGTCATTGGTTTCCTAACTGGCTTTAATAATTTCTGTCTGTCATCATCTTCAACAAAATAGTTAAACAATTTTCTTATCTGTTTCAGAAATGGCAGGGACATTGGCTCTTCATCTTCTAATCATAATCTTTGATCAAGTTTAAAATAATCTTGTCTACATTCTTCAATACAAAAATAACACTGTTAAGGTATAACCAAAGAAAACTGAAAAAGAAAACCTATAAGATAAAAATTGTTTTGTACCTGGCTTAGTAATTTTCTTCCTTGGTATTATCAGGCTCCCTTAAGTGGTAATAAGTTTTGCACAATGAACATAGGCATCTAATGAATAGTGCTAAAGTCTTTCATAACATTACCCGTAGAAATCTTACATCCTCCAAGACCATCTATTGCCATATTTAGTGTAAATTTACATCAAATTCTTGTGTGTGTGTGTTCTTTTAAAAATAATTATAATAAAAAGGCAAGGATGAATTTCTATAATTACAAAAGTCTTACCAGCCTACTTATAAACCTTGAGTTTTAACAAAGTAGTACTTTCATGAAAAATTGAGAAAAAAAAATTTGAAATAGAGCAAACTGATTTTTCCATTAGTCATTTTGGACAAGTACAAGGTTCATACTATTTGAATTGTTTTTTCCAGGACAATTTGCATCATCTTCATGGAGTAATTAGTTGAGAGCTAGGATTATAACATGAAAACTAGGTTTACTGTTTATTTTTATTTCAAAACAAGACAGACACATGCACAGATCCTGATTCAATATCTCTGTACAACCTGGTAGAGAATGAGAAACACATGGATAATTATTATTTTTAATTTCAATGAAAAATTAAACACATACACAGTGTGGTGTATGTATGTATGTTTATTCTTTCAGTTCTTTTAAGTATTCATCTAATTGGTCTTTTAACTCAATGAGTTCCTTTTCTTTAGCAGTGTGCCTAAGACTGTTGGATTTGGTAATGAAAGTAAATCCTCTTGATGCTTCTGCCTTTTCAGCAAACTCATCTCCTGACTTATGCAAAGCAACAATATTATTATGCAGATGTTGTCTATTTCATTCATCGCAGTCTTTCTTTTTGGACCAGTTTTTGCCTATTCTTTTTGTTTCCATTGTTTCTCAATACAGGTCATATATACAGATGTGCCAAAGCTAGAAGCGAGCTGTTGATGTTAATGTTAAGTACTCCACCAACAGGATTAATATGGTCACAGATTAATCTCTGTGAACTGAGAAATTGTTCAGGTAAATTTTCCACTTCACTTTCCTTGTTGATAGAAAATCCTCTTTCTACAATTGCTTGTCTATGTGAAATTAGGACCAAATCTTTGTTGAAATTGACATTTTTAGACAGATAAAAATTCTTCCAATTTGCATTCCTTGTTATGTGGCAAAAATGATTGAAAATCTGATCGACTGTGCATTACATCCACATCAATGAATTCTTCAAACTAGGCCAATATGTCATCATAGGCTGTTAATCCTCTGGGCACTCTCCTAGGCTCTAACAGCAATGCAAGCAGTTTTTTTCATCCTTGTCAAACTGTCCTGTTTTGATGTTGCCCTGGTTCTGAGGTCAAGGAATGTGATATATTTGGCCAGAGAATATTTGACTGTGGATTTTTCCAGTATCTTACGAACAAGATTCACGATAAAATCCCTGCATTCATTTCTCAGTTCCATGACTTTGATATCATTGATGGCCTTTGGAATTGATAAAAGGATTTTACTGAGCTCTTGTTCTACTGCAAATCCAAGATAATTTTTTTTTGTATGAACCATAGTTCTCTTTGATCTATAAATCAAGTCTTTGGTGCTTTACAATAGTAATATTGTCCAACACTGTTTCATGAAACGTTTCAGTATGTTCACTACCAAGATGAAAATATCCTGCACAACAAATGGCATCATAGACCTGTCCATTTGATAAATTGACAAAAATGATGATATCAGTTTAGTAATGTATGCGAATGACCACAATTTTGGAATGATCAGTTTATCTATGATATATGAAGCAACAATATTTGCATAGCACGCTCTGCCATGGGGACATTCTCCAGCCACCTATAAGAAGAAAATTTAAGAGGAAAAACTTCTGATTCAGTCCTCTCTTTTTGCTAATGAATCTTTGAATAATCTGTTGACTCAATAAAAGTTTCTGAACAGGCCATGTTGAAGCAGCAGTGACATCCTTAAAAGTGCCATGAAGTACGTATACACCACAACTGCAAACATCTACAAAAAGACTTGTCATACTGTGTTGATAGTTCCTCAACAAGCAAGTCACTTAAATTTTAGATTTACATTGGGACCATCCATTGAAAGCTGCACCAAATTCTTTCTGTTTAGTCCCTCAACAGCTGACTCACAGTGATACATCATATTGTTGGAAATTGCATGCCCCATGATAGATGATCTGTAATATTGGATTTTTACCAGTGCAAAAAAACAAATAAAAACTCTTGATACTTACAACTGTGACAAATCTAGTTATTTAATCAAATCAGTACATATATAAGTACTAGTTTCTTCAAAATGATCATCACTACCACCCCAATTATTATTAGTAGTAGTAGAAGCAGAGGTAAGTTATATAATTGGTTTGTGAATTATTTGAGTAATAGGGTTGCAATTACAAGAATTGGAGAAATAATGTGTGATCCAATAACAATAAAATATGTTGTTCCACAAGGTTCTATTTTGGGTCCACTGCTGTTTAATTTGCATGTTAATGATATTGTAAATATAAGTTTAAAGAGTATAATATATCAATATGCAGATGATACAGCTTTAACCATTAATCATGTTGATGTGGAAATTAGCAAAGAAATTTTACAAGATGATTTCAATAAATTAAAGTATTGGCTTAATATCAATGAAATCTATATTAATACTCATAAAACAAAAACTATGATAATTCATTCATAATATACAAATATTAAAAAAAAATTTTACAGAGTCATGATCAAAGGTGTAATACTAAATACAAACATTTATTTGTAGAAAACAAACAATATTCTAATTGTAAGTGTAAGTATATTGAAAAAGTTAATACTAAAACAAACGTATGGATCATTATAGATGGTGTTTTTAGTTGGTCTAAACATATAAATATGATTTCCAATAAGTTAAGACTCATTACAGCAAAGTTATGCAGGATACAAATATTTTACCAATTAATATTTAAAAAATATTTATGTATCATTAGCAGAATATGTTATACATTATGGATTGACAGTAGATGGCTCAACATGTAACATATTATTAAAAAAATAAATATAATTAAAAAATGTAATTCAAAGTTCATCTTTGATGAGCTTAATACAAATGTTACATTAAGAGAAGAAATTATAAAAAATCAGTTATTAGATATAAATGTACTTTATAAATATATAATAATTATAAAGTACAAAAAATTACCTTACTATAATGGATCTAGCGTGTATATATATATATATCTATGTGACCAAAATAACAAATACAATGTGACGTTATCTATTGAATGGTACCGTAAACAAAAATCCATCAAAACAGTTCACACTTTGGGTATTCAAGATTCAGATAATTAGAGAAATAACTATGGTATGTACATGTGAAACAAACATTTCTTTATCACAGAACAATTTTAAATAAAAGTAGTCTCCTCACAAGAACAATATGACTCACTAGAATTGTATGTGAAGGATTGATTATACCTTTATTGAAGTAATTTGTAAATATAGTACTAAAACATGAAGTTCTTAAAAAAAGGTTAATTTTTTCAACAAAGGGTACCATTAAATTACAGTCTATATCAGAACAATTTGAACACTTTGCCAGATGTTCAATTTTTCTAAATATTTCAGTGAGGTATGAATACTATGATTGGAAATTACTAGAACAAATAGCAGCCCATAGGATGGCATTTTTGCTAGTATGTATAATACTAGAACACTAGAAAATAAATATTATGAAATTCCAAAATAAAATAATAACTATGGAACAAGAGTAATAGAGTATAAAATACCATATATATAATGAATCAACTTCCCAGGGATTTATGGAATATAAATACCATTGCAGAGTTAAAAAATAAATTAAAAGACTGGTTATTAATTGGTATTCATATACAAGCTGAGTAATATGCATTTAATGGTAATTTATTCTTATTTGATTAATTGCCTCTGCCACCATAGTTAGTTGGAGGTTATGTTTTCATCACTGTGTGTTTGTGTGTTTATTAGCAAGATCTATAAAAACGGCTAGATGGATTTGGACAAAATTTGATACACATACAGTCCATGATCCAACTTAGAAGTTATTAGTTTTGGGAGGATCAAGGTCACTGTAAACAGTGTTTGATGACTATTTGCACCATTATATTTTAAATCATTTGCAAATGCGCTGATCACATTAACCAATCAAATTATACACGAAGTACTTGTGAGCATACCTAGTGATAAATTTCTGTTATATCATATATTTTACCTATTCTAATCTTAACTAATTTTAAAAGTTTCCTATTTTTATATTTTAGTTACCTTTAAAAATTTATTTCATTGAATAATGCTGGAAAGAACACAATAATAATATGCAAAAACAATAAAATGTCCCATAACTATCACAGTTTTTCTGGCTTTCTAATTATGTGACAACAGTTGTTAGAAATCCTGCATAGCTAATCAATATGGTTCCCATAGGAACAAAACTGGAACTGAAACAGAAATCACAAAAGGGGTAGTAAGTAAATTACAAAAAGAGGATGCCTAGAGGAAATTGAAAATTTCTTTATACTGCATGGCTGAGGTATGAGCTCTGTTGAGTGCCCCTCTAGTATTATCATTAATTTCACTTTTTGATCATGTATGTAAGTGATTGTTTCTGATAATGGTGAAAAAACATTACAGAATATTATGTTTTTGTGTTATAATTATTTAATTCTTAACTTAGATATACATTAGTAAAAGAAAGTAACACAGAAGTTAAAATTTTCTAAAATCAAAACTGTATTTCCAATAATAATTATCTCCACTCACACTTATAGTTATTACTCGACTGCCAGGGTTTCTACCTTTCCCGACCTAAGGATTAGTCTGATTTATTCTCGCTTGCTTCAGTCTTTTTGTAATTTACTTACTACCCCTTTGGCCAGGCCCAAACCAGATAGCTGAGATTCCATTGCTAGGGGTTGGAATTAGAGGGTCATGGTCCCTATATCCAACGTTGGTGGTTAGAGCAATTGGACTGCAAGATATGTATCTATTTATCTATTTGTATATATATATTTGTGAGTGGATCCCAACCTATAGCCATAGTATGATGCATTCCGAGCCACCAGAATCACGATGAGAAAGTAAGCAACACAGAAGTGGACAAACCTTCTCCCAAAACTTGAAGAAGTTCAAAAGGCAACACCTCAGGCTCAGAATGCCAGAATCTTGTATGCTTTACTCAACCTGAGGAAACAGAACTCATCTGGTATGGAATTATGAACACTCATTTTCACACCCCAACAATGTGGGCAAGGTAAATTTCACTTGGTGCCAGAGGACATGGAACAACTGTGCTCAACAAAGGAGACAATGGACACTCTTCCATGGACAATGTACTGAACCAATATTGATCAAAAAGAAGGGAAATGTTCAACCCAACTGGATAGCCACTCCTACTGACATCTGGGAATAAACATCCAGAGACCCAGGTAAAAGGGCCCACAACTTCACCCACTTCTCCAAGATTGGAGGTAATTCACTCTAACATCCTGGAAGAAAAGCCTGTGTCTAGCACCCCAGTGACTCGAAACCAGGTGTGGTAAGGATTCCCTAGCTCCACTAGTAGAATTGGGGTGTCCTGAGAAACAGTGCAAAAGGTGAATCAAGTTTCCTAAATGTTTAACAGAAAACCAACCACGATTTATTCAATCCAATGATTGGCAAGGATGGGCAGGATCCCCTTATGCTTTACTCATGATAGTCCATGAGTGGCAGTAGAGCATAGTACAATAATACCACCCAGTCTGCCACTAAGTGGTCTTATAGAACACCTGATTTCTACTGAGCCTGTTCCAACTTAGAGAAAGTATACTGAATTAGCAGTTACTAGAGCAGAAATGATTTGATAAAAGCACACCTGCCTAGGCAACACTTGCCACAGAGTGAGATATTGTAAAATCGAGGTAAGGGACCCTGAAGGTTAAGAAGCAACAAGCAGGGCAATGAAAATACTCACCCTTCTGTATAATTTAGCGAAAGTGGTTAAGATAGCTACAGGGGGTAGACAAACACTATCCAATGAAGATACTGCCATATCAGGCAAATTACATGAGATACAAGCATTGGAGGAGGTCCACATACCAACCTGCACAATATTCTCCATTGGGAAATTCAACTGAGCTGCTAAGGACATAGAAATGTGATGAATATGATTTGCAGAAGATTCCTTGCCTTTAAAGAGAGTCCAGAATAAGCAATATGTAACAACTTCATACCCACCTTGTCCATGTAACTGGGGATGAAATCCTGGGAAAGTGAATGATCCGATTAAATAAAAAGTCAATGTTTAGCCATTTTAATAGTGTGTGTGTTTTTCTTATAGCAAAGCCACATCAGGCTATCTGCTGTTTCCACTGAAGGTAACTAATCCCCTGATTTTAACACTTTAAATCCATAGACTTATCACTCTCCCAGTGGGAGACTACTCTAAAATAATTAGTGCAGGCAACAAGACCCTCACTGGACAGAACAAACGATCAAAACCTGATTGGTCATAGAAGTGATAAATAGTGATCAGATGAATCAGTGAAAAGGATTTATCGCCTTCCATGGTTGGCAGCTTTGTTGGGAAGAAGAACCTGTCTGAGGCTGCTAACATACCAACATTGCTGGTCAAAGTGGTTTGTGGTGATTGTCCACAGGATGCTTTATCATTGTACATGTTTTTTCTGAGAAAAAACTTTATATTTTATCTATTACTTTCACTACTGTTACTCTGTATGGGATGGGTTGATTTGACCAACCTCGTAACCACCATAAAAATTATGAAATAAATATTAATTATGCTTCTTTCATTCTAGAAAGACTAAAAATTATAACATGAAACCACAAATGTTTAGTCTAAATAGCTTAAATCTCATAATATTATACATATATATAAGTATATCATTTTTATTTTACCGATCTTTCAGCAGTGGTTGACTAACACTACAGAAGTTGCAATGACATGGTGCACGTGCACTCATGTTACCATATCCAATAATGTAAAACTGGCCTTCAGTACTTTCTTTAACTATAAAAATTTACTTCCAACAGTTATCTAAAATTTACAAGATCAACAGTATTAACTTCAGGTTGTCACAAGCACATTGTCCAATAATTTTGGTAATACAACAAATGACTAACTTAAGGTTTCACCTGATCTTTGAAGATACTTTTGGAAAGTTTAAGTCATAGTTTCAGTTCACCAAAATTCACTTAGATTGCAAATAAGAAACACCTGCACTAATATCGTTTGAAGCTAGCAATGTTTCGAATAACCAGTTGAAATTTATATTTACGGAATATTTTAACATTATATGAATGAATCTACTTTATTCATTTATATTTTATGGTAAAATCTAAGAGTGGTAAGATGGTATAGCTTCAAGACTGGAAACTATCCTATTAAATAGTTCTATGTTTTTTCAAGAAGACTGATGATTAAATGAAATTACTGAGCTTTATTGAAATTCTGGTTGTATAACTGATATTCAGATAAGATAATATGTGTTCAAATAGTAATGAACAAATATTACTGGACCTTTTTTGTAAGTAATATACATTAATATTACACTTCTGAAAGAAACATGATATTTTTAGCATTCCTTTTTTGGGTGCCTTAATTTTCAATACAATGAAGGAAAAAATCTTTGCCACTAGTGCCTATTTTAGCCCACTTTTACTGGTTTGTATTTTCATAATCAATCTTTTTTCTTATATTTAGAATTTTTTTTTTAAATATTTCAATATATATAAACCACAGAATCAGTTACTATACTTGATCTATTATGAAAAAAAAGACATATATTTAGCAGGTTTTATATATAACTATTTCAAGAGAGTTCTTAGCATGAGGTTTTTAAGTTGTGACAAACAAATATATTAAAATCACAGTAATTTTTAAAATAACTTAAAAAATACATAATTTAATCTGTTCCATAGAAAGTTTCGTTATGGATTCAACCGCCTGGAGTGCAAAAGTATATTCATTAGCATGATGCCAATTCTCAAAACACTCCACTGTTATAAGAATGTTATGGCAGATTGCAGTATCATTTGACTTTTGCATTTTATACTGTATTATGTAGTACAAACACAACTTAAAATAAAAGCATGCCTAATTAGAAAAGTGCTAATTCTTGGACACTGCAACTTAAGAATATCTGTGAAACTTTTGCCATAATAAATAAAATGTTTAAACTAAATTTTCGAATATGGGGTTAGTCAAAAACCCTCTTTGCCATTGTAAAAACACTGAAGAAGTAGTAACAAAATAACCTGGTAATGACATCTTTCGTCATCTATTGCTGGCACATAAGTAGAAATCAGTGTATGTGTAGGTAGAAATTTTATTGTTGAAATAAAGATATAAAACTAGCTCAGTAAAAACAATTATTACTTTTCTTGTGACAATAACATAAAATATTCCTTTTGCAAGATTTGATTAGACAAAAATATTATATTTAACTGATATAAAACATAGCATTCAAAATTATCAAGATATATCAATATGGCTTGGCTAAGAAATAAATATTGGTGAAAATAAATTTATTGAGCATCAAAAGTATAAGAGGCCTATTCCTAAGTTCTAAACCTAAAATGATTTGTTTGTTTGTTTTATGAAGCAAAGGCACACTGGGCTACTGCTGTATCCACTGCAGAGAATCAAACCCTGGATTTTAAGTGTTGTAAGTCCATAAGCTTACCATTGCCCTGAAATAGTTTCCAAACGAAAGTGTGGTGGAGCTTGTTCTAAAGTGCCATTTACGGGTTTGGTTAAAGAACTGGTAGCTACAAGGCAAATGAGAACTAGACTCAGGAAGATCGACATTAGTAATAATTAGTTTAAAAGTTCTTTAACTTGAGTTAACTTAGGTGAAATGCTGAAAAATCCTGAATTTGATTCAAGCCCATTTACTGGACTTTGGTCTCCTACATCAAAACTACTTGGAAGTTTTTAGAACTCATGGTGATAGAAATGCTGTTAAGTTTGTTTGTTTGTAATTAAGCACAAAGCTACACAATGGGCTATCTGTGCTCTGCCCACC
>NW_013666397.1:337550-350512 GCF_000517525.1 Limulus polyphemus
GACATACCACTGTGCCACTGGGGGGGGGGGGGGGGGCATGCTGTTAAGAAGAATACAGAAGTTTTGTCCAAAGAACAGTCCAGAAAGAAATAAAAATAATATTAAACTTAGGAATGCACCAAAAGATTCTGAGTCTTTGCTACTTTTTGAGTATACTGACTTGTATTTTGTTGAAAAGGTAATTACTGAAACTATTTAAACAAAAAAGTTGAAACTTTTGCTAAAGTAATACTAAATTCTAAGAAAAGTTTCTGAGAATGTGTTTAGAAACAAAGAGTAAAGATGATAAGTCTTACCAACGCTGAGGAAAAAGAGCACATCCTACAGGAACCATGAATATCAGGCTGTAAATAGAAAAATTAACATTGTAATATAGAGAAAAATAGAAGTTCATCATTTTCCTACTTAAAATTCCTAATAATATTTGGATTGCAAATAATTGTTGGGACAAGCACTGTTATTTATTCTGACATTTTGTTTTTACCTAGAGAAAACAAAAGTTAAAATTCAAGTTCCTTTTTTGTAGTTTGACTTTATACTTAGCAGAAATTGTTTCTCACTCAGAAAACAACAACAAGGGAGATACTAAAAGTAAACACAATTTGTTAATTATACATGTCTTAAGAAATTAGTATTAGGCCTATTAAATTTTTTAACATGATTCTTTAGAGATTTTTAAGAATTAGAAGAGTGTATAATAACAGTATTCCACATGTTCACTTCACCATATAAATTGCTGAAAGTGCATTTGGCTTAATCCAAAACTCATCAAGCCAGCTGTTTGTTGTGTCCTTGCATTCTTCTACTTCTTTAAAATCCTTAAGTGACTAAGTAAAAGAATGTAGTTTTAAGAACTATAATAGGCCTAAATATAATGTCATATGACAAGTATAATTAATTATAATCATGCTCCACCAGCTTGGAAAAGGCATTCACACCATAATAATAAATACAATTTGGGTTGTTTCTCCAATTTAATTTTCTATATTTTGTATGAGAGCATGCATAAAGTAGATGCAAAAATGACTGACATTTCTCACATAATCATCTACAAAAGGAATCTGAAGAATGGTAAATACATTTCCAAATAGATTCCTGCAAGAAAAATAGCATTTGTGTTTGCCAGTTTATCAAAGAGATTTAATGCATCCTCAAATATACTATTCATAACAACCATACATGTATTTGTATACAGGTGTGAATTTTTCAATGCCAATTCTAGGTGTGCAATGAGTGATAGATGCATCATTTTTTTGCCTATTAAAAAGATATGAAACAAGGACTAAATACTATGTACCCATCAGCGAGTGCAACAATCAAATAGCTTGAAAACAGACCATGGTAGGAGGAGGTCCCAACCATCTTCACCTCATGACCAGCAAGTAGAAGGGAAAGTAACTTGCATTCCAACAAACCAGGCTGGGCATGTGTGCAGATCCAGTACATAAACAACGTCAGGACACCCAGGAACTCGACATCCGAGCAATGGTAGGAAGAGGGAATGCAAACATGATGTGTCAACTCTGGTACAGAACCAAATGGTCATAATGGGAATTTTTTGTCTGGTCCGCAGTTGGAGGATCATCCTTACCATGTGAGGCCTTATGCAGGCCATCAAACCACCCAGGAATCAACATCTGGGAGGATGGAGGACGTGTGGGCTGGCCCTACTGTGATCCAACACCAGACCACTTGGAAACTGACATCTGGGCAGCAGTAGGATGTGGGATGCATGTTGGGTGGATCTACACTGATCCAACACCAAACCAATATCCTGGTGGCAGTAGAATGAGGTATGCTGGCATGTTATGAACATCCCATCGAATTGGCACCTTTTGTTCAACCCCTGGCTATTCTGTCCCAATCAGTGAGAATTCTCCATGGTCCACCACCACAGTGGTTAAGAACTGGTTAGTGGGAAAGGTCTCCCATGCACCACTCAAAGAAAGGGGAGGAATTAACAGTGGGGAGACTCTGAGAAATGCCGAACCCTATCAGTTGCCTGCCAGATAGGTCTTTTACTGGAGAAAGAGCAATGGGTAAATGTGTAAACCTATTTTTAAAAGCCAGCAAGCACAAGCCACAGAAGCAGGCAATATTGGGAGAAGAGTAAAAGTGTAAACTTTGTTAAGGATAGGATTGTCAAGGAGGGAATGGGAAGAGGCATATGACACAGGGGCAGAATGGAACATACCTGTGCTATAAGGTCCTGATAATGTGAGGAAGTATGAGTATTATCATCCACCGGAAGTGAAATTCTGAAGGCATAACCAGGAGGGGGAAATAAATGATCAAACTCATCATCTTCCTCAATCTACCCTTCAAAATAAGGGGAAGGAATGCATGATGAAGGAATGGGAGATGAAGTTCTCAACTGCATAAGGGAACCCACTACCCTATGCACAATGGTCGTCACATCATCCACATTCAATGTGCCTACAGAAGCCATATGTGAAACTTGAATTGTGTGAGGGAATTCTTCACTCACACAAGAAGTTGAAGATGTTACATGAACTTGTGAGTTCATAATTTGAAGACAGAAAACTGAGCTCCTGAAGCTATGCAAATCTTGGTAAACTGTAAAAAACAAAACATGTTGGATTAGTTCAGTGCCATGCAAAAGAATGAAGATTAACGAGTGCAAAAGTATAGATGGAGTTAATGTGCAAGGAGATGAGATGCACTCCTGTGGGAGGGCTTTTGCTGCATAATAATGTCATTATGTAGTAGCACAATTCTTGAGAAAAACTCGTGAAATTAGGTAGGAGTTGCCTGAAGGCTAGTTAGCATGCAAATCTCTAAGACAAATGCAAGGGGAAGATAGCTTATTTGTGTGCAGATGTGTGTATCATCTCAGAATTGAGAAAACTGCAGAAGTGAGAGTACACAGGATTTGATGTACTTGAAAAAAATAATAAAGAGGCAAACAGAAGTTCATTTCTGCAAATATACTATATTGTAATTCAACTAAAGGTGAGACAACTTCTAAATTAAAAATTTTTAGTCATCACTTGTAGACAAATTTCCCACCTTAAATGCCATTGTGCTTTTGCTAATCAAAGAAAGTACAAAATACTATTTCATCTTAGAAATAATTTATTACTTTATCAATTTCTGGATTTTTTTTCAATTGTTTTCCACATTATAAAAGCTAATGGCAAAACTACTGACTTTGTATAAGCCATCTTACTAGATTATCTTATAGGTTCACAAGAACAAAATAGATGTCAAATAAACCAATACAAAGGAAGGAGTACAGTATAATAAAATGATTTTGAATATGTAAATCTGTACATCATGTAATGAGCACATCCAATATATAAAGTCATGATGGAATGGCATGTATCAGAACCAAATTTTGACACTCTTCATCACTTTATTTGTTTTTTTCTGTTACATGAGGGTTATCTGCACTAACTGTCTCTAAGTTAGCAGTGACAGACTAGAGAGAAGGCAGCTAGTAATCACCACCCACCTTCAACTCTTAGGCTATTCTTTTGCCAACAAATAGTGGGACTGACCATCACATTATAATGCCCCCATAGCTGAAATGGTGAGCATGTTTGTTAGGACAGGGATTTGAACTTGCAAGTCAAATGTCCTAACAACCCAGCCATGCCTCATCCATTTGTAGGTAGTGTGATGCCACTAAAAACTGATTGCTTTTGAAAAGGTATGTAAAAGTTCTTTCTGATGCAAAATATTCATTTACTCAGATATATTCAAATCAGGGATTTAGAATCTCCAAGACATGAATATTCCTTGTAGTTAATAGCAATGGAAAATAAAAGAATATGAATCAACTTAGAGCACCAGAACCATCCAGAAAGACACTTGCAACAGCTCATACCCCAGCCATGGTAAGCAAAGTACAGCATTTTGTAACAGGTGAGAATCCACAAAGACAAAGGTCAGTGGCAAAACCTGGCTATGTTCCCCAAGAAACAGTACATAAAATAAGAAGGATCATGGGTACAAGTTCATCAAAATAAGGCTTCCAGTCATAATTACCATTCAACCATCACATACTTGGAGCAGCTAAAGAATGAAATGGGTGCTAATATTTTTCTATATGAACACACATCAGTCAAGATGCCAGATGCAGAAATTATTAATTTCTGTATGATCAATCTGTTTGAAACAACTGCTAGGAAACCATCATCCTCATGTACTAAATGGATTATATAAAAACATGCAGGGAGAACTGATGTACATTATACACAACAACATTACAGTGGAGCCTGTGGAAAGGAAAATTATGCTGCAAGGTTATCAAGATGCACAATCATAAGTTAGTGAATGACAAGACATGGGACACACACTGCATCTCCAAAACTATTTTAACTTAATGTACTCAATCTCTCTATGTGGATAAAGCACATATAGCTACAGTTTTTCAGTTTTGAGTAATAGTGAGATATCTTAATACACATTTACATGTAACATTCAAATATCTCTCTTTCATTAAAATAATGCTATATTACATATAACAAATTAAAACAGATGGCAGACAATTAGGGATAAATTCTATATAATATATTAAGGAAAATAGTTTAGAATAGATGAAATAAGATAAAATTGGGATATCATCAGTATTGTCCAAAATGATATATCCTCACTAGAGGGCATAATTAATAGCTGGTAAAAATAAACTTGCATATTCTATCATTTTTATTTCTAATGTATCAAAACAACTGGCAATAAAGTTACAGAAAAACAGCAACCTTTAACCTCCAGATTATAATTATTTTTAATTTCAGCCAATGTTATGCCCTCACAGGTTCATCAGGACAAGTATTACAAGAAAAGTTGTATCTATGTACTGGTTTATATAACTATACAGCTTATATAACTGTTCATGGCCTAGCTGTTAATTTGCTAGACTGTAGAAAGGAAGGTCCAAGATTTGAGCTCCAATACACAACTGAACACATTTTGGTTCTTGTACTACTAGCCCTGTTGAAGCTGCAAGGATGAAATAGTAAATGAAAAATTGCTATCTGGAGAGTAAAAGTCGTTTTGAATTTTTTTCTACCTTTATTGCCAAAACTCTAAATCCCTCCAGTGTGCACCACAAATTCTAAAAAATATTTTACAATGCTATGGTAGTAAAACACTAATACTTTTTAGACAGATGAGAACATGAAATGGTCAAAAGCATTAAAGGACAAAACAGTTAAAACCAGATAAGCCATCTAATTACTTCAAATGTTTACACACATTCAACATTAAACTTTGATGGAAGTATGAGGTCAGATGTATTTAAGAAATTTCCAACATATCAAACTTGCTATGCCGGATTTAGCAGTTTTGGAAGTCTTAAAAACATTCAACAATAAAATGTTGATTTGAAACACTCAGCACTTTCAAGTATCTTACAAACATTTGACAATAAACCTTAGAAGTTAACATTTTCCAATACTGAAAAGATATTTACTCTCTGATCACATAATAAGCTTTTCTCAATTTGTGCCGCCTTCTACATGCACAATTTTCACTCGCCTTGAGGCTCCCACCCAGCATCATGTGTTTACACATGGTATAGATGCAACGTAGCATACAAATGAGAATGCAACCATCCTCCATCAACAGGTATATGACACCCCTTTCTAGCACAGCTGACTTCCTCCATAGTGTAGAGAACAATCGCCACTTTGAGATTAGACAAGAAGAGATGCATCAGAAGTGGGATGAGCAGGTGAGGAGTGTGAGAAGAGGTATCTATCAGAAATAATGGTCAAAAGCGATAAACCTTGGGTGAACAGCCATGAAAAAATTCAGCAAGATGGGTCATAGAAGGATGGGAAAGGGAGAAAACACAATGCAGAGATCAATGACGGAATTTGTGCCATTTTTGTGGATAGACATGGAGGGAAGAAGAATGAATGGAACAAGAAAGAAAGAAGGCTACATGTGAAGAGAGTCTAGAATGTTTCGCAAGGGACTGGACAAAACCCACACATGAAGCCTGAGTGACAACACTGCCAAATGGAAGAGAGAAGGATAGAAGTGAGGTTGATTGAGTATAGTGCATGACAGAGGTAAAGGAATAAGAAGAGAGGACTGAAGAAGGTTCAACAGAAGAAACCACAGGTGAGCCAGCCAGTGTGGAGCAAGCAGGGGAACTCAACATGGAGTGACTAGAATGAGAAAAAGCACACAAGGGAGAAAACGAATAGGAGAGTAGGCACAGAAAAAAAAGGTTGTACCAGTTCTGACTGAATGCATCTACAGCAAGATCTGAGGGATTAGAAACTGAGGAGTGCCCAGACGAGAGCATAGCTACTAGAACACCAGAGGACTGATGGACCCCTCTATAGATAGTATCTTATCTGGCCTAAAAAACATTTTGCAACAAGAATGAAGACACCTGAAATATGACAGGCTATTAGATGTATATGTAAAGAATGGGTCCAAAAACAGAGGTTGAGTGTGGAAACAGAGAGAGCAAGACCAAGTGCCCACCTGGCAACTTATATAGGAGACAGCAGATTATGTTATATGGATCATCACTACAAATTCATAAACCAACATAAGAAAATGATTCAAAGTCTGACATACTGCCAAAAGAGAGTGATATGATAGAATGAATCATTGTCAAACCACAAACCCCAAATCATTTGAGAATCAAGACATGCCCCCATCTCATCAAGAAGGCTTCTGGAAACAGATGGAGACCTGGATGAGATGAAGGAAGAGCCCTCTATGCTACTGGATGTATCAAGTCACCAGATAAAGTCTTTGAACAAAGAAGAAGGAAGGAAAATGAGGGGAGAACAAGGAACCAGTGATCATGCAGAATCTATTATAGATGTCCCAAATCAGCATGACCCAAAAGGATACATGATTCCATGGAAGCCCAAGTTCCCAAAAGAAATAGGACATCCCAAACAGTGAGAAAAGGAAAGGATAGGGTATGGCAAACTAATCACTCCACAAAAGAAAAGAAACCTGGGCCCTGTGGAGATGCAAACTGAAAAACACCCAAATGAATGAAGTACTATATGGGTGTAAGAGGTGAGATTTCCAGGTTGACCAACAACCCAAACTCACCACCTCCTTAAGGAGGAGAAGAGAACAACAAATAATGTGGAAATAAAAGACTACAAAATCTGAAGGTGTAAGAGACTTGTTGGGACAGAGCTGAATGAGAAAAGATGCATCTAAGAAGTCTACCTCGGTAGGGTGAAAAAGTCCCCATGGTAAACCAAGGGAGGTCAAGAAACCAAATGAGTTATGAAATGACTTAAAACCAGATGCCTTGCTACAGATTCCTCAGGAGCTATAAAAAAACAGGAATAAATCCGAGAAAAAGATAAGAAACCCATCTGATAGTCTTTAGTCATTAGGTCCAACATGTCATGAATGTTGGTAAAAAACAAGATCCCTTGGAGAATGGAAAGTAATGGGAACAGGAAACAATAGAGAAGGAGAGGAAAAAATGAAGGATAAGGCTCACTGACAGAACTCCCAGTACTACACAGTCCACAAACAGATGTCTGTAAACCTAAGTAAACATGATCCAACATCCCTGAGCCTATAGGATAGTCATTGCCAAGACTGACAGCACTGAAGTCTATGAACAGCGAGAGGATGGATGGGAACAGAGAAACAGGAAGTGGTGAAAGGGAAAGAATAGGAAGCAGGAGAAAAGGAGATAGAGAGAGGCAAAGAAAGGGCATGGGAGAGATGGTAAACCAATGAGGATAAGGAAGAACATTGGCATGCAGCCCCAACATATGACCTCACAGAAACAAGCACTCCAGTAAAATCAAACAGGCACATGAAAGGAGCCAGACAAAGACATATGAGGGAAAAGGGAGGCAGCAAAAGGACTTGAGTAACAAATAACACCCCAATAAACTATATCAACAAATCAATCAAATATGAAGGAATAAGTCCATGAAAGATAAACACAACACTGTAGAGAAGATAAGTGAAGTAGCATCCACCAAAAACCCTCAATGGAATGATGTATTACCACAGAGAGAAGATGAATGGAGAAAAATAACAGAAAATGGTAGAGTATAAGACAAATATGGAAAAACTTACAACTAAGAAAATATGAACAAAAGACGGAGTCTGAAGAAAAAACTCCAGAATTTAGGAGTTGAAGAAAGGCAATAAAACACAAAGTTAAGCTTAGTCATATGAAATAATAACTGAAAGAGGACGAGGCATGTATGTTCCAAAGTAATGGTATAAGTAACTAAATACTGGATAGAAAGTAAAAAAAACATAAAAAGAAGAACAAATGACAAAGAGGAGTGAAACATACCAGATAAATCTAGTCCAAAAATTACAAAATAGACTTAGGTAGGTTCAAGACAACAAGGGTATAAGATTAGGCAAAGGTAGCTAGTGGGAAAAAACAGCAAAATTCCTTCCATCACAAATGAGAAACATAGATTGAAGTACGTCAAATACAAAAGAAGTACAGACTGTATGAACCACTCCACCACCTGCTGCACCAAAGCTGTCATTTTTTCAAAAGACAAATCTCACGCCACTGTATGTATGAGGCTAACATGAACAACATCTTGTTGTCACACACCAGACAAAGTGGAAGTTACTGATACTAATGAAATAATGTGAAAATAAAAGACTACAAAATCTGAAGGTGCAAAAAAAATGTTGGAAAGTGAAAATCCAACAATAAATACTTCCACAACAGGCAATGTCTTTGTAGATACTTCCACTTAAAAATGCCTCTCTGTGAAAAGTTCACAAGAGAAAAAAAAGACATGTCATTGTACACAAATGCCAAATTGAGATATGATGATTGTGTTCTATAGTACAAAGGGAGTCAGCTCCGCAAGGAAGACTTTAGCATGCTTATTTGCATGCTACAACATAGCTATACCTTGTGTAAACATGTGATGTTAGGTGGGAGCTTCAAGGTTCATGGTGAACAAAAATTGCTCATTTATAGGGCAGCACAAATCAAGGAAAGCTATTATGTGAAAGATGATAAGGTATCATATCTGAAATAGAGTAAAGTTTCAAACTTACAAACATCCAACAACTAAAACCTGTAGAGGAGCATGAAGTGGCTTAACTTGTTTCATCCAGTGATACTTCTCTATGTTTTCCATGATGACTGGGCACAGTACTAGAAGATAAACAGTGAAAAAATTTTATCATTTTAAGGTTAAATGAACATTTTGGCTATTCACAGAAAAATCTGAAAGTAATAATAACTTTTAAAAAGAGTGTGATTCCAAAGGAATACATAACACCAAATAATTAATCTCAATTAATTATATAAAAATTACTGTATTATGTTACGCTTAACCTAGATATTTAGTTGAAATACAAGGTTATACAATATTTCATATTTTAAAGTTTTAAGTTAAATTGAAATAAATACATAAAAACACAATCAGCATGGCCCTCCAAACCACCATCAAAAGCTAATTATTTAAATAATTGAACCAAAATATAAAATTTCATTATGCATAATTTCAATTACATTTAAGTTAATTCATCCAAGCAATAAAAATGTAAAATATGTAAATTTAGAAAATTGTATTCTAACATTTATTATGCAGAACTTAAATAATATACTTGTCAATATAATTCTAAAAATGTTCAATTATGCATGGAAAATTCTTGTTTAAGTCAAAATGTTTAGTTAAGAATTGAGGATTCTATTAAACAAGGTTATTCCATTAGCACAGTTTAAGTCTGACCTACTTTTATGGGTCTACACAAAAAATACTTGTAAGTTATCTTATTTCAATGGCATTAAATGTCCAGTACTGTTTCAGAAGTCATTGTTCAAAGGATCAACAGGTTCAAGCTGTGCCAGTTACTTTTCCCAGGTTTCAATTCAATTCAAATTCATGGCAGGAATTTAGGTTTAAAAAATCGGCCTGAAAGACAATCTGGGGTGGAAAGAAACTTTTTGCTATTCCCAGGAGTTGAGCATAATGGTTTATATACTGTATAGGTAGTTAAATAATGTAGCAATTTGGTACATTGTATAATAATAGTTATGATGGATAATAGTTCAGTAAAGATAACTCAAAATTTTGTTTGTGTTTTATGTAAAATAATTTATTCATGGATAACATTTATTTCATAAAAGTTATTACATACATATAAAATATTACAAACTGACACAAAATTTATTTTATAAAAAATCGTCCATCTTTGTTTGTTTTGCACATTTAACAGAGTCGCTTTGTATGTTCATGAGTCTGGCAGTTATTATATCAAGAAGAGTTTCATTGTTAGTTTTCAGAACACGATTTTAGTATAAATTTATAAAATAATGTGCAATAAATGTCCAGAATTACAAATCAGAGAAACCGGAAAAAAACTGGAAGCCATATTCACCGAACATAATAAAAAACATCCCATATTTACCACAATTACAACTCAAAAAATTCACAAAATATCTATATAAAATGCTGTCATTTTAAGCCAAGAACCAAATATCAGAAGTTATGTATTTTAACTGAATAAAATAGCCCCACCCTAAACCACAATTTCACCTTGAAACTTGGATCCTTTGATCCCAGCTTTGAAAATGGACCATTAAGCAAATTTGAAGAACCAGTAAAGAAATAAGAATAAATATCTGAAATAAATTATTGCTAGAGGTAATTCTCTCTGAATACAAATACTACATGAAATGTAATATGTTGCATTAAAATAACTTCAAGTTGACTAAAAATTCTTTAATTTCTATGTTTTGTTGCTTTTGTCACAACTTTTTTCTATATCAACATCCATGTCACATTTCAATATCAACACTTCAAGCCCTATTGTTCTTCACAATGACTTCCTGTTGTCAGCTTGGGTTATTAACAGCTTTCCCGGATGCCTTGAGGCATTTTATTAGCCATGCAAACCGCAAAGATTAGTCAAGTCTGTCACTCAACAAACTACGAGTTAATAATCTTCACACCTTGCTAGTAAATCCAAATCAAGTTACTTAATATCTAGGCCACTAGTTCAAAATCTACTACATTCACTAAAAGAATAAACCTTAATTCTGTGAGCATAGTGAAGACAAACAACAGTTTCTGACCTCCCCTGGTTACCTTTCAGGACATGAAAATTTTTAAGCCAAAATATCTACGTGTATGTACCAAGGAGTTTGAATTGAATACTCTGGGTTACCAAGATACATATACTAAGCTGTGAAGCATCTCCAATCATGTGACCTCTTTGTTCCATACTGTATATACTGTATTCATATGTCTCTGTAAATGACATTATTGATATGAAGAAAAGTTGTTATAGAAAGTTTGATAATTGACCTTTTACCCCATAATCACGGTCGTATTTCATATCTGTCAGAAAGTCATTCGTGGAAGGTCAGATCAATGTAAAATCGTTTCATGCACAGAAAAAAAGTCATACTTAAAAGGAAGTCATTATTGGAAGGGTTTGTATCCACCAGGGACTACTGTACAGTGTGTTGGACCCTGTTTGTAACCTATATTCAAACAAAAAATATTTTAGACTAGCAATCACCAAATTCCACTGAATATAGATCCTCAGCTCTCTCAACGTTAAATGTTTCCAAATCATCATCCCTACACATGTGTGTTTAAATACTGTACATCCCAAGGATATAAAGTTTTACACATGCATCAGCACTATTGAGTAACTTTACTGTCACTTTTCTCTTGGTGTTGTCACTTACTTACTAATAGTTACTAGTGATTTTTCCTTTCTAGCTTTTTCTTACTTTTCATAATTATTGTAACTTCAGTGACATTATTTTTATTTTTTATGAAAACACATAAAGTTAGAATCAGTTCCCATGGTTCTTTTGCAATATACTCTATAAATCATTTTGCCCATTAATATTTTCTTTCAAAGCACTTTTCAAGTTCATATTCTTTCTTATTATACAGTTTGTTTACCTCCTCTCCTTTCATTTCCAAGCAACATAAAATCTGACATATTAGGTCATCAAGAAATTAATGGTGTGTTTTGAAACACTATCATTAACCACCCCCAAAAAAACGTAAATCACGTATAATAGTTAAATGAACCACCAAAATGTCATGTTAGTGTAGCCTATATAATGTGTAAAGTTTAGTATACTCTAATCCATTATAATGATGGCACACGACAAGACACATTCGCCATTTAATGCTGTTTGAATACAAGAAGGGGAACAATGCCTCTGTAGCCACTAAGGATATCAAAGAAGTTTATGGATATGTTTTGAATGTTCGTAGATGTCAACGATGGTTCAGAAAATTTCATTCTGGTGACTTAGCCTTAAATACTGTGTTGAAAGGAGCCAACATGTTGGAATTGATATTGATGCTCTGAAGATGCTTGTTGAGTCTAACCTAAGGCAACACACTTGTGAAATGGCCCTGAAATGACATGTCTCTTACGAAACAATACGTAAATATCTAAGGAATATGGGAAAACTCCATAAAGAAAGTGTTTCAGTGCCTCACAAACTCTCCGATGATCATCGTTTCCAACGTGTAAACGTTGCTTTGTCTCTTTTGGCACATAATACACGTGAAGCATTTTTGGACAGAATCGTCACCGGTGGCAAAAAATGGATTTTCTGTGTGAATATTAAATGCCAAAAATAATGGCTCAGTCCTAGACAAAACCACTTCCAATCCCAAAACCTGGACTCCATCTGCAGAAAGTGGTGCTTTGCATTTGGTGGGACATCAAGGGAGTAATTCATTTCGAACTCCTCAATCCACAGTGAACTCTCAATGCAGAGATTTATAGTCAGCATCTGGAACGTTTATATCAAGCCCTTCAATCGTCAATCAGAAAGGTGTTCTTCTTCTCCATGACAATGCACGTCCACATGTGGCATATTTGACGCAACACAAGATTATGTAGTTGGGTTGGGAAATTCTCCCTCACCCACCATATTTTCCAGATATGGCACCATCAAATTACCATCTTTTTTTGTCCACTGCAACACCATCTTAATGGGAAAACGTATGCAAATGTAGAAG
>NW_013666397.1:350544-372374 GCF_000517525.1 Limulus polyphemus
TGATAATGATAATAAATGTTTTGTTTTGATATATAAATTGTTCGGGTTTTTCGACTAAAAAGCGACATTAATTTCTTGACAACCTAATACATTTTGTGATATATATACCAGCAAAAGAACACAACATGCACACTTCTATGATGTTGTGGGGGAGGGGTGGGTGAGTCACCATAGCTAACTATAACATCACTATTGCCACAACTTAATTTTCACTTTTTACCTCATTCACATTAAACAACGATAAGTGAAAGTTGACATTCTAAAAGTGTTCAAGTTACTGGGTTCCTTAAACTATGTTTCCAGCTTCTATACAAGTTTTACAAATGCTGTAAAACACAAGTGGTATATCAAATTTCAAGAGTGACATAAAAGATTTGGGAAAAATTTGCTTTGAAAATTATTTCTAATTTACAGAGTTGAACTCATAAGTTGAAAACTTTAAAATATTCTAGTCCAATCTGTGTTCAGAAGAAATGCAGATCATCACAGTAACATACAGTTGACTTGCGAATGTGATAATTCCATCAAACAGGTTAGTATTTTAATTAGCATTTTTTCGTCTACATCAGGAATTAACTTGTATTCATTCAAAGCTTCACTTGCAGTTTTCACATCACCATATTATAAAAACTAAAATTCTGTTTAACATTACTGCAATCACAATTATGTTGTACTTTTATAAACTAAAGAATGTTAACCATTCTTTGAAAATAATAAATATTATTTCGATGTTATATAATACAATCTCCTAAAATAAAATATTTTGTTTTGTTTAGTATTAAGCACAAAGCTACACAATGGAATATTTGTGCTGTGCCTACTATGCATAACAAAACACAGTATTTTGCATAATAAAGTCCAAGACTTATCACGGAGCCACCAGGGAGCCCTAAAATATGAGATATACGCAAAGGTTTTAGCTTCACCTGCCTTATGCCAATACTTTTATTCTAAAAAACCTGAAGGTTGATTAAAAATGTATGGAATATTTTAGCTCTGCAAGCCGCTCCTTGCATCTCCCATACAGTTACAATGACTCTGATGAATTTCTGTATGCTCTCTTTTATTCAATAAGTTATTCAAGTACATTGTGATCTAGACATTTACTCCAAGCCATTCTGTTTTCCACCTTTCTAAGGTATTGCTTTCTTGGACTTATGTATCTATACTGCTACAGTCAGGGGCTTGCCCTTATGCATTCATACCAATGAATCACAATAACTGCCAAAGTTTTCCTTGAAACAAATTTCAGTACGTAAACATATATATTTTAAAACAAAGTAAAGCTGTACACTGATCTTCAAATAATATCAAAAATTATTTATCATAAAAAGTTTATAATAAGACTATTTATTTAAAATACCAAAACAATTAATTAGACAAACTGATTCTTTATGTGATGAGTAATAATTAAAGGCTTATGTCAACAACTGAATGGCCATTACATATAGCTCTAAGTCAAACAGCTATTACTATTTATACGAATTATGGCACATTCCACATAATACATGCATAAAGGTTTGTTTCAGAGAAAATTAATTTTAAAACCTAGCTTGTTATAAAATTATCTTTTGTTTAGTAACATCATAAGTTCAACTAACTTACTCATTCCAGGAGCTGCCATGAAAATACGTGAAAACACAACCTGAGAAATTGCTTTAGCTGCAGCAACCTTAAAAAGCAATATTAAATACATGGAAAACATAACTGTTAGTAATAATAATAATTTTCATAAAATTCCACACTCTTACCATTTTAAAAAAAAAGTATTTTAATTTGAAGTTTCTTAACCCTGCATTAGTTTTCTGGGGTCTTCATGAATCCCAAATATTTTGTAAACATCAGCGCCAACAGATGGAAGCATTTACACGTTTGTTGTTCTCAGTAGCTTCAGTATTCGGCTAATTTGTGTTAAATTGTTACATTTAGTTTAGGTGGTCAAAAATAAACAAGCTGTAATATTCAATGTTCATTTATTGATTAATAAAGGAAAAATATTTTGAGTGTTAGTGTTTTTTGTTTCCAAAATAATAATTTATTATCATTTATTATTATTAATTTTTTATGATGAGGTCTGCTCGGACCTCAGAAGATTGACTATGGAAAAATTTTTACAGAAGATTAACGCAGGGTTAAGAAAGTCACAGTATTAGCACCTGATGTACAGAAATCTAAAGTAAATAATTATTTAAAGTCTTCAAAAAAAAAGCAGTTTGTTGTATGTAGATGTAAATAATCATAAAATGATACAAAATTTTATGGTAAAGTATTGTTAGTCTCTGTTGGCAATTTCATAAAAGTGTAAATGTAAAAATAACTTAGACCTGATATAATTTTCTTTTAAAGTTATACTCTAGTTTGTCAACTTTTGATCTGACTACTACCTGAAATTAAAAGTTGGTTAGAAGTAAAGATTTAAAAACATAAAAATAAATAAAAGGTTTTTATTTTGTAAAGGATACCTATTAACGTACTTCAAATCATATTAATAAAATCTAGTTATTCTTTTGTGTAAAGTAATAAACAACTGTCCATTATGTACAAGTAAAAGGCCACACGTCACAATGTTTTAGACTTATTTTCCAAATTTATTTAAACAAATTTATTATGAACATATGTTTATAAAATTAGCATAAAAATGTAGTTTATAATTCAAATTTTAATATTATATCTGTTTTAGTATCTTAATTCAAAATAAAATATCGAAAACAAAATGCTAAATATATTTTTTATGTGTCACGTTGCATGTGCCATTGTCTTATTGGTCAGTTTATACTGTATAAAGCCTATCATACAATATCTATAGAATTTCAGAAACTGACAAGTTAGAATATAAAATAAGAACCTCCCACCATTTGATTTGCTGAGATATCAATATATTTAACTAATTTACCAGAGTAGCCCCTCCTACAACTCTATTGTTTTAAAACGTTTTGTCTACTCATGCCAACATCTATAAAGTATGTGTATATAATCAACAAAAAGAGCACAATCATCAACTAAGTAAATCTAATAATCATTTGTAACTGGCTTGAAGGAGGAGGCTGCAGTTTTACTAAATATGCTGAAGTCTGTTGAATATGTCATTACTCTGAACAGAAATGAGATTTTTTTAAACCCAGATATAGCTTAGTTAGAAATCCAGATAAATTACAGTGATTTTTTTGCATACAAGTATAGTAAATTAATAATTTTTTGGTTTTCTAATATGCATTTTTGAAATCTACAAAAATTAATTTGACTTCCTCTGCCACTTAAGAGAAGGAACAAGGCTTATGGCGAAGCTTAGCAAGTATGACGTGCGAGTGCAAGTCAATTTTGTAACATTGTATGTAGTAGAAATCATTGCTTGTCTATATATTTATTAATTATTGTTCCATGTTTTAAGAAAATAATTAAAAAGTGAACATTTTCTTAAATCGAAAATGTAATCCCAATAATACATACCTCTTCTCACATTTACAGCTATTACTCAAATGCCAGGGTTTCTTCCTTTACCCATATAAGCATTGGTCTGATTTTTTCTCACTTGCTCTAGTCTTTTATACCCCACTTAATTGCCTTTGGTGATATTTGTCTCATGACACTCTCCACTTGTGTGAAAGCACCCTCTCCTGGTACTGAGAAAAAACATCTCATTCAGATAATGTTATCACTTTTTTTTGAGATGGCTCTTAGTGGAGAGGAAGGGTGGGAAAGTGTGAAAAGAAGTAAGTATTATTGGAAATACATTTTCAATTTAAGAAAATGTAAACTTCCAAAACATAATTACCTCCGCTCACATTTACTGCTTGAATCCCACATTGAGGTGGAGGGATCAGTGAGGTCATTATCTCCATTATGGCCGAAGAAGAAATGGGCACTCCCTAAGGTTTGGCAGAAGAAGAAACCAGGGTGTAGGTGCCAATTCAGTGCTATCAACATGACACAACAATGGGTTGGGGCAAATCATAGTTTATACATTGGGTAACATATCAATTGAAGGGAAGTCCTACAGTTTTAATCCCATCCTGTCATGATGGAATGCATCCATTGCCAAAGCATCAAGGATAGGTACAGGAGCCCAAATTGTCAGTAGTTGGGTGTTCCAATGAGTGGTCAACTCACTAATCACCAGTGTTTCAAAAAGAGAGCCAATCCAACAGAAAACCTTGTACTGCAGCATCTATTCTGTTGGGAGAATACATTTGGATCGAGACAATTGATCTGTTACTGCATTCATCACCTGTGGAACATGGAAAGCTTGTAGGGTGATATGACAGAAGTGGTCCTGATAAAGGAAATCCAAGGTTTGAAAACAAAGAGCCCTGGACCAAATGCCCTTTGACAGGAAATGCAAGACACCACAATGGAACTGTCAGAGTGAAGTCTGACAATGTTCCCCTTAATCCTTTGACTGCAATCTACTTACATTGTAAGTAAGTATGCAACTTTCATCAAAGTTCTTCATAAAAATGAAACTAGTTGATGAAATAGTTTTAAATTTGACTTGAACGGTCTTTTAGAAAAATAAAATATTTAATTTTGATTTTTTCTACTATTAATAATAATAATACATTCATTATTTAACCTGAATAGTTCACATGCAGTGTGATTTTTATTTTGAGTTTACAAATACTATTTCTTATCTCACAGTTTTCACATTTCATTTGTATAATCTCTAGAACTTTCTAAATGAATATCAAAAGTTTTTAAGGTAAATGTTTATATTTTGATTTCCATTTTCTCTGTTATATCTTTAACTCCAGATACCATCATCAACGTACAGTGCAATAAAATGTTTAAAATTAAGAAATGGAAGTAAGTACATACTTTTTAAGTTTTTGCAGAATATTTTTCAAATTTCTTTTTTGTCATATACATAATTTCACATCATTATATTTTCCTTTTTGTTTATTTTTTCATTTTCATTTTCAATTCTTTGTCATTTATTCATTATCCCAAGATTCACAACATGTCCCACGCAGTGCTCTGTTGTTATTATAGAGCGAGTCTGGGCAAGTCTCATGCACAAATTCCAAACACTTATGCTTGCACACATGAATGATGCCATCTTGCTTAGACATTTTGGTAAACACAAATAAATACATAATTAATTAAGATATAAATGTAAAACCTAAATGCAATCTAACTGTTTAGCAAACTAATACATATAAGGCAAGAAACACTTGCCAACCATTACATACCCCTCAAGACAACAATGGACTTAGCTTATTTTCTAATTTATATTACAGATCCATACACAGGTAGATGTTTCTTCAGGTTATAACTGAATATTGTGAATTCTGCTCTTTCTATTGGTTATAAACATGCCATTCAACTTCAAAGTGTTGCTTGACAACAGCTTTGACTTTGCAAGTGGGCATGGCTGACCTTAAACTTAGAAATATTAGAATATTATTTCACATCAGGAGAAATTCTTGAAGTTTCCCCCCAGCTAATGAGAGACAGCTGGAACTGTACTTTGACTGTCTATGCTGACAGTCTATTTATTAGGAACTCATAGTTTCTTGTGTAAAACCTCTTACACTTGAGAATTTTAAAAACAGTGGATCACGTGACAGCAAAAACTGCAGTTTTAATTGCTGTTTCAGATTTTTCATTTTAAAATAAAGGAATAAAACTTAGATAATATAAAACCTTAAATTATAACGTACTTGATATTAGTAATTTCATTAAAATACGTTTACAGAAAAGTGGTTTAATTCAATTTTGTATTTAACTCAGTTAAATCTCATGATATGCGCAGAAAGGGGTTTAAAGGTTCATTGCGTTCAAAGAGTTAATAAGCCCAGACCATGAAGAATCACCTTTTGAAGAGCAAGAAGTACTAAAACGTTCTGTCAGTAAGCCTCATCATCCTCTCATAAACCATGAAATTCCTGACTGTTGAGATGTGCACCCCATCCCTGAAGCAAGGTATTTATGAAGATATAGATCTCTGGATGAGGTGGTGGCAGAGAAACCCCTATGTTAGTATTGTCTCAATTTTACAACCCTTCGAGAGCAAAGAAGATCCTGAATAAGGAAACTGGGGAATCCAGTAAATCAATGTTTATGTCCCATCCATAAAGACCATTAAGAGAATCTTATGTGCAATCATCCCAAAGCCATGAGGGATTTGAGTGATGCCCACATTTGCTAAAGAGAAAGAACTATCCATGCAGTGGAAGAAGGAGACAGAAGTAAGAGCCCAACTGAGATATGTATTAAAAAAAAGATACCCAGACTGACAACATATTGAGTTGGAGCAATAATTGATGTCTCAGCTCTGAAGCCTGCAATGGTTGTTCTGGAAGTAAATTCCAGGTGTGATGTTTGGACACTTGACGTGATGGTGCCAGCAGTAACCAGTCATCCATGGAAAAAGTGAATAAAAATTTTCTCCAGAATGTCCAAGATCGCCCTCAATTTCATCCTGGAGAAACATCACTGAACCAAATATATGTCTTCATCTCACTAAGAATAAGATCACTGACAGTCTCAACCCAGAGTGACTCCCCATCCCTCACTCTAATTGTTGTACGATGCTAGATACCAGAGATGGGATGGGAGAGACCTGATTTGCCTCTGTGATGGAAATAATAATCCAGGAATTGAAACCATATATTGACTTGCTAATCATAATTTTTTCTCTCGAAATTCAACGTGCAAAGTAACTCCGTTTATCGTAGTACTGGTATGGAGAAGAAACCCATTAGTGAACGCTTTGTAAAGAAAAAGTGAGAATATTATGTGAATGAGATGTTTTTATACAGTACCAGGATAGAGAGTGCATTGATGTAGGTGAAGAGTGTCATAAGGCAAATATCTCCAAGGTCAATTAAATGGGGTATAAAAGACTTAAGTAAGTGAGAAAAAATCAGACTAATGCTTATATGTGCAAAAGAAGGAACCCTGGCAATAAGTGTGAGAGGAGGTAAGCATGTTTTGGAAGGTATATTTTAATTAACCTTTCATCTGTATTTTATTTATCTATATGACTGCATCAAAGAAAAATAAATATTAGTAATAGTAGTATTACAATTATTATTATTTTTATTCTTCTTATTGATGTTGTTGTTAATTATATACTGACAGTCTGATACTGACCTAGACATCTTCCCCAATCCGTGCATGGACACCCATCTGTTTTTTTTCTGTTCTTGTGATTTAGGCTTTCATCAAAGAACAAATCATATCCACTTATGTCATTGACTTTCTTAGAGAGAATAGATTTCAGATATGATGCTATTCTAAAAGTACACAAGTAAGCATATTTCCTCTTGTCACATGAAAACTGTATTGAAATTATTGAGTCTGAAAACATTTTAGTTAAGAGTGAACTGACATTTGAATGTTACTGAAGGAGTAATGCGATTTAACAATTTTCAATGTCCACAGAATTTCAGATTTTAAACAATCCAACCTTGACATAAATGGTGTCAGTGATTGCTGTGAGGTACACGTACTTGTGACTGTGTCAGCTGGGGGTGGACGAGCAAAGTTAGTTAGAATATCACTTCTATTTAAAAAAAAAGATTATATTCTTCCTGACGAACATAGTCCACCGCTTGTCGAACACAAACACATATGCTTCATGCTGGCAGCATGACTTTTTAAAGCCACTTCTCCTATGTTTGAGATATTGAATGCCTAATGCACAAAAACAAAAAACATCTGCAGTTAACTTGATTGAGGAGTTTTGTGTCCTCAAACGTTTCTCATGATAAGATGCAGAAAATATGTTCCAGGTATAAAGTGTGTACCCCAGGAGGTTAGAGGTAAGTTTACAGGCTTACAACTTATCAACTAAAATATTTATATAGTACAGTAAAACTGTTCATGAAAGCAGTGTTTTTGATTAGCTTGTAGAAGTGCAGAAAGGCCTTTAGAGTGTTACAAGGGGGGGGGATTCTGTTAGTGATTTATATCCTTTTAAGAAGAGCTAAGTTGTTGAAATATTATTTAATTCTTATTCACGTGCTTTCAGCCCAGCTACTATTGTAATAAAGATAGTGTAAAATGAAGACATTCTCATGACAGATAATACTCAGAGGGCTTTATATATAAAATTTTTGTTTAAGCAAACACAGCTATTAAACAAAACAGTATCATGAAAAAAATATATAAATTGGCACAATATTGTAAAATTTCTGATTTAATCAAGTTTTAGGAGAAACTTCTCATATGTTCTCATTTTGTTGATTACAGGATATTGAGTTGGAGTAATAATAGATGTCTCAGCTCTGAGGAGTAAGTCTGCCTTGATTGTTCTGAAAATAAAATCCAGGTGTGACGTTTTGACACTTGACGAGATGGTGCCAGCAGAACCACACATCCATTAAATGGTGTGTGCACAGGGCTAGGTAATGGAGGTGACAAGAAAAAGCTCTTTTGAATCAGCTTAGTCCATATGGTGCAGATGCTAGTCCAGAAGTAAAAATCATGAACTGCTGTATCTCAACCTCGTGCACAATGTCCATGGATGTAAAGAAAACTAAATATTCGCTCCCAGACCTTACAGCCATCAAGCAAATGCAAGCTCAACAGCTACTGGAGAAAGACCCAAAACATCATATTTAATGCACCAATTGAAGAAAAATCAAAGGCAGCTTATCACAAAGTGGCCTCCTTTTTCATGTCTTTTAAAGATTGTTCTGATTACCACAGTTTGGAACAACATGTTGTCAAGTAAGATTTTTTGTTAGAACAAAACAACATTGGGCCATCTGCTATGTCCACAACAGAGAATCAAACCCTGGATTTCAGCATTGTAAGCCCACAAAATTACCACTGTCTCATAGGCAGCCTGAAAAGCTAACAGAATAAATAAAGACACAAGAAAAAGTGACTAGAAATTCTCTCCAGAATGTTAAGGATTGCCCTCAATTGCAGGTTCAGAGCTCCTCACATAAACACCACTGAACTGAATACGTGTCCATCTCATTATGAATAAGATCACTGAAAGTATCAACTGAGAGTGACCCCCCTACCCCACCATATATTAGAGGTGGGATAGGAGAGACCTGATTTGCCTCTGTGCCCGAAACAATAATCTGGGAATTCATACCACATATTGGCTTGCCAATAATAAAATAAACAAAAAAACACTAAGGTGACACTAAGATTGCTCAAAGTATCTCCAATGATCGTAGTATGGATGGAGAAATCCATCAGCAAATGCTTTTTCATGAAAAGTGATAACATTATGTGAATGAGGTGCTTTTATACAGTACCATGATCGAGGGCACGTTCACACAGGTGGAGAGTGTCACAAGAGAAATATCCTCAAGGCAATTAAGTGAGACATAAAAGATGGGAGAAATGGAGAAAAAATCAGACCAATGCTTAAATGGGCAAAGGAAGAAATCTTTGTTGTTAAGTAATAGCTGTAAGTGTTAGAGGAGGAAAGTATATTTTGGAATTAAGCATTTAGGAGTAAAAAGCAATAATATATTCACACCTTGTACAACACTGGCTCCATACGTTCATGTACAAATTTTTACTAAAAATAATTAAGAATTCAGTTTTTGTCTGTGAAAGACTTGTAATTTTAACTAAATCTTTGAAAAATTTCATGAAGATACACAAAACATTTTAAGAGTTATAATATGGAAACCCTACTGGTCATTTTGTGGTCAAATGGTCGGTGTAATCTACCATGGCAGTAGTGCAAGGGTTGAACAGATATGCGAGTTGTTCAAACAAATACAGATAATGAGTGCATTTACCTTTGACTCTGTAACTCTTTGACCATTATCATCAAATACTGCAATGCCATCAGTCAATTCACTATAAAATAATAAGACTACACATAAGTTATAATTTTCCTATAGTGAAAATTTATTTCCAATAAGTACTTACCTCCCCTCACATAAATAGCTATTCCTTCAATACTGCCCTCTATATGCAAAAACATGTTTCACATGCCACAAGCCTTGAGCTCCCACATACCTTACAATCAACTGATTCAAATGCATCTTGCATGTAAATCATCATGCAACAACTTTCCAACATTAAAGGTGCAACACACTCTCTTGATACATAACAGTGGCAAGTTAACTACAATCCTAATGTAAATTATCTCACTCAAAACAAATCTGACAGAAACTGCCCCTAGAATAATAACATCCTCGATATAATAAAATCATGGAGGGATAGCATAAGAGGAAGAACCTTATTAACCTGTAAGTACCTCCATCGTGACTCACAACACAGATGGAGGAGCAAGAGGATAACTGAATGAGAAACAGAAACACCTGTGATACATGTTGATTGGTTCAGCTCTGAATCCAAAACCCAGCCACTGGGAACCAACATTCACACAGTGGTAGGATGAGGGATCTCAATCAAAGGGGTGAACTGTAATTTTGACGGCTCACTCCAAAGCTGCCACATCCCCTGTACAGAGATGGAGCATAAAATTGGTGAACATCTCATCTACACAAGCAGGACACCAATGCCCTACTCTAAACTGAATGATTTTAACATTACATGTATAATTTATCATTATCACATTCAGGAGAATGCCTTCATGGTCCACCACCCCAGAGGCTTGGAACTGGAAAGTGGTAAGGACTCCCATACTACACTGGAAGAAGAAAGGGTAGAAAGAGTGGCGGAGAGTCCAGAGGAACATCAACACCTGAGACAGTGCAATTAAACCCTATTTTCAAAAAGCAATAGAAGGCATGGAAAGGATGGGTAGCTGTCCCCTTCTGCTTTACCCATGTAATCCATGGGTGAGTACGGTCTGGGATGAGCATATTAATGAAGCAAATATATCGCGAGTACAAATCAGCAAGCGATCATGTGGAACACCCCATCTCAACAGTGAGGGTGTTATGGCCATGGAAGATAGAAATAAGCAGTCAACATGGCCTGAGAGTGTGGATTTGACTATGAGAGGCATACCTGGTCATGCATCACTCGCCATAGAGTGGGATCCAGACAGTAAAACAGAAAAAAAAGGGAAAGTCCCTGAAAAGAGACAGAGATATAAAAGATAACTTATCCAGTCCCAGCCTCACCAAAATCTGAAGAATGGCTACAGGCATAATAATATAACCCAAAGAGGAAGATACAGTAATCCAAAGCAAATAGCAAAATATGAACGTATGTGAAATAGTTCACATGCTTGGTTGAAGAATTTCCTCCAAGGGACGATGGAGATGAGATGCCAGGGAAAAGGTAAGGTGCCTGATCTGATGAGAAGATACCTGGAACAATTACAGGAAGAAGATGATAAAGAAGAATAAGCCAACTGAATTAAAAGCTGAACCCAATTGGTCAAGGTGGAAGGAGTAAGTTCACAAACAGAGGATGTCTGCTAAGGAATGAATAATTGGGAATGGGCACCATGGAAGAAAGCCATGCAGGCAACATAGCAATGAAGAGCATGACAGGACATAGTAGCCTATGCAGATCTGACCAAGGATAAAGATGGTAACTGGAAGGAAGGAAAATAAGTAAGAAGGAGGAATTACCCTCTCAAGCCGCTGAAGTTTTGGTAAGGAATGATCAATCCAAGTAAAAGAGAATATATGTGGAGTGATATAGAGTAAGTTAAATGTTGATGGCAAATAAATCTGACCTCCGGCATTCACAGGCTAAGAGGAGAAGGAAATAGGTCTGAAGGGATCATTGAAAAATCGATCATGAGGGCAGTGGTTCAAATGGAGGCAAAGTGAGGCAGTGAAGAACCATATTAACATCCCAATCCAGAAGGACAGCATGCTGAGGTGGATGAGTAATCTGGAAGGAATGCAACAAGAAGGACAGAATAGGAGAGGTAAAAACTTTATGGTACTAGGAAAAACAAAAAGTATGGGATAAGGCAGCCCAATAACCTGTGATGGAGAAGACAGAATACCCTTGATCAAAGAGCCAAGTGCGGAAATACATAATATAAGGAGGAGGTGTGGGAATGATGGTTGTACTAGCCAGTAAAAAGCAATCAGAAGGACTTAACATGATGTGGCATGTATGATTGATATCACCTTGTGAAGAAGATGGATGGGAAGATCAATCTACGAGTATTTGTTGGTTCAATCTTGACTGAAAGCATCAATAGCCAGAGTAAGAGGATGAATAACCAAAAACCAAAACAGAGGTAATTTGGTATTGATGCTTGTGGCAAATGCATCCAGGTGAGGAGTACCTCACTGAAGGTATAGCCACTGAAAAACAAGAGGATCGTGAAACCACTCCATTCGATAAACTTTGGATGGGAAAGACGATCCACAACAAGATTGAATGCACTCAAAACATGACACATAATGATATGAATGCCAAGCATGTGGGCCAAAAAAAAAGAAAAAGAGATCCAAGGTCTAGTCACAAAGGGAATGAGAATGGGTGCAGCCAAGGTTTGACCACAAAGGGTGCTATCTTGGTAATAGATATAAACCACCACTGCAGAATTAGAATGGACAATGACCAGATGATTCCTGGCAAGATGAAGAAAATGATCCAAGGCACAACGTACAGCCAAAAGCTCCAGGATGTTGATATGGTAAGATGTTTCAGCAGGAGAGCACTGACCTGAAGCTTCCTGCTGATCGACCCATGCCCCCCAGCCCTGAAGGAAAGCGTCTGTGAAGATATGTAAATCTGGATGAGGGTGAGGAAGTGGAACACTCACTGACATGGGTGCCTTGTCCAACCACCAATGCAGGTTGTCTACAAGGGAAGGAGGAAAGGAAATAGGAGCCTCCAATGGATCCCACACAAGATTCCATTAGTCGTGCAAAGTCCACTAAAGAGACCGCATATGTGCTTGATCCAAGGAGATAAGGGCTTTCATGGAAGACCACAATCCCAAAAGTTATAGAATCTCACAAGCTGAAAAAGAGGGAGTAGTAAGGGCATGGAGAATTGAAAGCTCCATTGAACAAAATGGAAGAGAAGAAGGTTGTGTCTGACTGAGATAAGTGTTGAAAAAGACATCCAAATGGACAAGATATTGGGTAGGTATAAGGAATGATTTCTCTAAGTTGATTAACCAGCCAACACAAATTGCCTCCAGGAGCAGCAGATGAGTGTGATGGGCAGACTCCTGTTCAGAACAAGCTAACAGAAGTCAGTCATTCATGTAATAATGGAACAACTTCCAAACAAGTAAACATTAGCCAAATGCTTTGAACACCAAACAAAAGATATATGGGGCCAAAGCAAGCCTGATGGGCAGGGCACAAAATTGATAAACTACCCCGTGATGAACGAACTGAAGATAGAGTTTTGAGTGATAGGATATTGGGATATGCAGGTAAGCATTCGCTATGTCTACCTTCATCATCCACAAACACGGAAAAAAGCCCACCTGAGGGTGAGAAAAGACTATTGTAAACTGGCCTACAACCAAAAATTGATTGAGGCAGGACAAATCAATCACAGGCCACCAATCCCTGGTTTTCTTGGATACTACAAACAGCGTGGAATAAAAACCTCAAGAAGGATGATTGATAGGTTCGATGGCCTATTGGGAGAGAAGATCTTGTACCACCTTGAACAGATTGATGGAAGGATCCTGAGGCAATGAAAAAGAAATGGGTATCTGAGATAATGGAGGAGAGGAAAGAAATTGGATGACAAGTCCCTCAGATAATACCCGAATAACCCAAAGATCTGTGGTGAAAAGTCACAAAAGAGGAACAAAATTGGACAAGAACCCACTGGGTAGTCACTGGTACTGTTGGCGATATGTCCACTTGCATTGAATAAAACAACAAAAAAGGCAACACCTGTAGGGAGGAACAGGTAATGGATGAGAAGGAATTGGATGGAAAACAGTAATAGGGGCATGTCTAGGCTTATAATGGGATAAATGATCCACCAAATAAGAAAGGGCAGTTTACTGTTGCACCAACTCCACACAAGATTCCAAAGTCTCAGGAATATTACTAAAAACATACTGCTGACAAAAAGGGGCTATACACAAGTCCCAGAGATAAGTAGGCAGTAAACAAAACTGGAACAAGGCCACGTCCGTCCCCAAGAGTTTCCAAAAACAGAGAAACCATGTGTGTAAGTCTAGAGCTGAAGAAGACAAATGTGCCAACATGGAGGTAAACAGGGAGAGGCAATCCCTCGAAAAACTCTCAGAACCTCTGTAGATCACCTCGAAAAGGATGTGGATAGTAGATAAGTATCGTAGGAGTGTAGATAGGGTAATATGAAGGCATGAAAATTGGGCATGGGATAAACGAACAGGATGATCAGGGTCTACCCCCCACCCCACGGGCAAATTCAATTCTAACTGTTAAGAATAGGATAGCTATTTATGTGAGTGGAGGTAATATATCAATAATAAATGGACAAAAATGATCATATTTGTCATAGTGAAACATTATGCTTTATTAGTTACTTAAGCCAACTAGTTTTAATAACACAATTACCATTACCATGACTGTGTTTACATAGCTTATTTTTAAACTCTAACTGGCAAATGGACAAGTTAATTTGAAGTAAGAAGTGGAGGAAAAAGGTGAACTAACAATATTCTAAAATACTACTCAAGACAAACAATTTTTACAATAAGAGACATTACAGTAGTCAGTCTGTTGTTTCTATATAAACACCCTACACAAATCTGTTTTGAATTATGATGAACGTAGTGTGGTACAAATTCATTTATACCCCTTCTTTTCAGAAAAACCATATGGGACCAAAGATCATAGTGTTTAAAACTACAATATAATATTGTCTTACAAAAATATAACTACCCAAGTCATTTATATCTCATTGTTTAAAGTTAGTACTGTTCTTACCTCTGTCTCATGAGAGGAATGTTCACACAATTTGCTGCAGCTACAGCAGCAAAAGGAACAAATCTTTGCATCAAGGGACTGGCTCTCTGAAAAAACCACAGATATATTCAAGATAATAAAACAATCCAACTAAATATCACATAAAAATAAGTGAAAAAATACTTAAAAGTGCAGCACTTAAACTGTAAGTGGATATAACCTTTAAAAATGTAACTGAAATATTTACCCAAGTTAATCAATAGACGATGGAAAAATAATTTTCAAGAGGTAAAATACGATAAATTGCAATACTTACTAGTCAAAAGGTTGTGCACAAATATGCGCCAAAAAAAAAGGATACTTATTGTCAAGAAAACAACAATAACAACATATATACTAAAGAAAATTAATATCTCTTGACATTAATGTTTTACCTCCTGAAATAAGATGGCCAGACTTCTGAAATGAATGTTTTAAGCCCTCAAGCAGTAACGCAAGACTTTCTAAAAGAATAATCTAATCCTTTAAGTAACAAGTAAAAACTTCCTGTACTAAATGTTCAACTCTTTCAAGTAATAAGGCCACTCCTTCTACATGAAAATCCTCACCCCTCATGTTACAGTTCTGGACTTTATAAACTGGATGTTTCAATTCTTAGAGCAATAAAGCCAAACTACTTGGACTTTTCAACAAAAATGTTTAACGAAACCAAATAGCTAGAGGAAGATTAGAAATGGAGATGGATCAAAATTATAAACCAAGTGTCTTATTAAAAACTTATTAAATTACTGTATTTTAAAAATAATTTAAATCTGTTGTAACAGAAAAGAAAAAATGGCATTTGGTCATCCTATAAGTAAATGTCCTAAAGGTTAAAATAAGTGTATTTTGTCTGTGTGACACTACATCCATCCCATGAGATTTAGTATAGAGACTGACATTAAAATTATCTTATAAATACACAAAAGGGCATTCAAGTAAAGAATTTTTGCAGAGAGAAGGACAGTGACCTACTCACGTGAGCAAATGGTACTTCTGTCAAGCAGTTTTATAATTTTATAAAGTACCATCAGTAATTTGAATTATAATTTCACTAAACATATTTCGTACTTAGATGTCTATGCACTTGCATCTTTCTTTCTTTTTGAAATTATTTTCACTCCTGCATGGAATTGGATTCTGGAGAGCCATCTCAAACATTAACACTTAATACTGTTGTAAAGGTTTCTATTGAGTAGTGGGATTCTTTTGGATTATTCAGAAAAATAATGAAAAGTACAATACACTTAACAAAAAGAAAAGTAATTTATTTCTCCTACAACAGGTTTTAAAACTTCATGGACAAATAGGCCTCACTTAAAAGCTAATCCCAATCACTTACTTGCTGACTCCTCCTGTATTTTTAGTACAAAAGTTATAATTTTCCTTTACTGAAAATGTATTTCCAATAAGTACTTACCTCTATTAACATAAATTGCTATTCTCGTTCAGTGCTTCCCTATATATGCAAGAAATCCTTTGCACATCCACAAGTCTTAAAACCCACATCCACCTTGAATTGATGAATTCTAATGTGTCTCGCATGCAAATTATCATGTGATAACCTTTAACCGATAAGAGCAAGACACACTCTTTTGATGCACGTGACTCCCTATATTCAATTCAAACAAACTATCACTTCAAGTGTTGGCAAAAATGGAAGCACTGATTAGTAATGGAGAGGAAGGGTTAGAAAAGATAAGTACCTACAGGAAATACATTTTCAGTATAGGAAAATTATAACTTCTGATCATACCACTTTCACCTCAAGTTCATGAGACTGGGGGAATCTCTTACCCCCTGACCTATGAACAGAGAATGGGTGTCGCCCTGTAGAATTGTCAGAATGGATCATTATCATATGATTTCTGGCCAGATGGAGAAAATGAACCAAAGCACAACATACAGTGAGAAGCTCCAAGATGTTGATATGATAAGACCTCTTGGCCACAGACAAGCATCCTGGAGCTTCCTGTTGATTAACTCCTGCCCCCTAGCCCTCAAGGGAAAGGTCCATGAAAATGTATAAATCTGGATGAGAAGGAGAAGAGGGGGACACCCGTCAAAATGTGGGTCCTGTCCAACCACCAGTGCACATCGTCGACTATGGTTGGAGGAAGGGTAATAAAAGCCTGCAAAGGATCCCCTGCAAGATTCCACTAGTCGTGAAGAGCCCAATGAAGATCCTACATATGTGCACAACCTATGGGGATGAAGGCTGCCACAGAAGACCACATCCCCAAAAGTGATAGAACTTGTGAACTGTAATAGGGGGAGTAGTAAGAGCATGGAGAACTGAAAACTCCATCAAATGAAGTCAAAAAGGAGAAGTTGGGGCTGACTGAGATGGGTGTTAAAAAAAGATCCATATGGGCAAGATATTGGGTAAGCTGAAGGAGTGACTTCTCCAATTTGATTAACCAGCCCACCCGAGCCACCTACAAGAGCAGCTGACATGTGTGGATGGGTAGACTTATGTTTGGAACGAGCTAACAGTAGCCAGTCATACATGTAATGATGAAAGTGCAACCAGAGAACATGTAAGTGATGAGCAAATGCCTTGACCATCTGACAAAAACATGCAGGGCTGAAGTAAGTTCAAGGGGCAATGCACGAAACTGATAAACCACCCCATGGTGAACAAACCGAAGATAGGGTTGCGACTGACAAGATATCATGATATGTAAGTAAGCATTTGTGATGTCCACCTTGGTTATTCACAAACCAAAAGCCCATCTGAGGGTGAAAAACGACTCCATTGTAAAACAGGGCAGAATCAGAAAATGATTGAGGTGAGACAAATCTATTACGGGCCACCAGTCTCTGGTTTTCTTGGGGATGACAAACAGCCTGGAATAAAAGTCTGGAGAAAGATGATGGACAGGTCGATAGACTGTTGAAACAGTAGGTCATGTACCACCTTGGACAGATGCTGACTGGTAGTAGGATACCGAGGTATTGGGAAAGAAAGGGGTACCTGAGACAAAGGAGGGGAGGGGGAATTGTAGGATAAAACCTGAATAACCCACGGATGTGTGGTGAAAGGTCACCACAGGGGAACAAATTTGTACAAATGAGCTACCACTGGACTGGGAGGTCCCCTCACCACATACAGGAATTCACCTCGAGGGGGATATGATGTCACTGAAAGTTCAACCTCTAGTTTTGCAATTGTGATATAGTGCACAGGGAAGCAGGAGTTTCTATCATGAGCTGCTGAGGTCTTGAGAAGAAAGAAACAATCCAGATAAATGAGAAGATAGGTTTGGTGGTACAGTGTGCAAGTGATGTCGACAGTGAACAGATCTGACCAATGACACCTGCAGGCCAAGAGGAGAAGGAAATACACTTTAAGGGATAGGTAAACAAACAGTACGAGGCAATGGGCTCAAACAGAGATAAAGTAAGGGAATAGAGTACCATGTTAATGTCCCAATCTGAAAGTACTAGACACCTAGGTGGCAGCAGTATCTGGAAAGAATGGATCAAAATGGCAAGTACAAAAATAAAGACCCTGCTTTAATGAGAAAAACAGAAAGTATAGGATATGGCTGCCCGATAACCCGATATCAAGGAGACCAAAGATCCCTTCTCAAAAAGCCACGTAAGAAACTTGGAGATACTAGCAACCATAGAATGAGAAGCTGAGATACCCATAGCCAGGGCCCAAGTGCAAAAAACATTCCATTTATGCTGATACACAGCCATGGTTGAAGGACGAAGGGAATGAGATAAATGAAATGCTACCTGAAATGAGATACCAGATCTCCTTGCCAGGACCAGACAAATACCAGGCATGATGATGGAGGACATGAAGTAGAAGATGCAGAACTGGTGACTAGGGTTGATGAAGAAGGTTGGGGAATAAGGGAAGAGGAAAAGGAGAGACATCTGTAGCTGGAGTAATCGAGGAAACCATGGTTGAGTGGGCCAGTAAGGAGCAATAAGAAGGACTTTGCATGCAGTGGTATGGATGAAAGAGACTACCTGATGAAATAATCAGTTAGGAGAATAGACATAAAGGAACTTGTTCAATCAATCCTGACTTAAGGCATCTATAGCCAAAGTCCGAGGATGGAGAACCAGGGACCAAAACAAAGATAACTAGTGATTTAGGGCAGTAGCAAATGCATCAATATGAGGAATACCCCACTGATTGTAAAGCCACCAAAAAATGAGGGGATGAAGGGACCTCTCCGTCAGGTAAACCCGGTTGGGTCAGGAAAGATGATCCACAACAAGGTTGTTGAAAGCACTCAGTACCCAAAGACCATATTCCCTTATGAGCTGATAGTGAAAGAGCCGAGAGGGTGTTCCAAACAGCAAGTTCCATAGAACAGAGTTGGAGAGGAGAAGGTTGGGCACGACTGAGATGGGTGTTGAAAATAACACCCAGATGAACGAGAAACTGGTTAGTATGATGGAAGGACTTCTCCAATTTGATCATCCATCCCACCCAAGCAGCTTAGAGGAGCAGATGAGTATGACATTTGGAATGAGCAAGAAGAAGACAGTCGTCCATGTAAAAGTGATGCAACCCTAGAGCATGAAGATGTAGAGCAAAGGTTTGCACCACCTGATAGAAAAAAAACGGTGCCAAAAGGGTAGGGCATGAAATTGGTACAATACTCTACATTGGACAAATCAAAGGATGAGAACACTTTGAAATGGGAATATGCAGATAAGCATTGGAGACGTCCATCTTAATCATCCAAAGACTCGGAGAAAAAGCCCACCAAAAAGTAAGGTAAGATTCCATGGTGTAGCATGAGATATGAACATATCAGATGGGACAGGTCATTGACCAGCCTCTATTCCCCTGTCTTTTTGGGAACTACAAACAGGCGCGAGTAAAATCCCCAAAACCGCATTTAGCAGGACCGATAACCTGATGTGTGAGGAGGTCATGCACTGCCTTGGATAGATGCTGGCATGACAAGGGATCTCGAGGAGGAGGAAAGGAAATAAGCATGTAGGACAAGGGAGGAAGAGTATCACAAATCCCTCTTAAAAAACTCAGTGAACCCAAACACTGGAGATGAAAGGGCTCCACCGATGAAGGTCACCAGACAAGCTCCCATTGGACCCGAACTCAACAGGTAGTCACCGGAACTGTTATTGGCATACCATGAGTTGTCGTGAAAAATGACGAACAGTGGCACCATGGGAAGGAGGAACAGGCAAGGGTTGGAAAGGGGAGGGCCGAGAGACAGGAATTGGTGCCATGCTTGGCTCTGACTTGGACAAACAGGCCACCAGATGAGAAAGGGTGGACTGTTGTTGGAATGAAGGTACCCGTGACTCCAAAAACTTGAGGATTGTGTTAAACACAAAAGTCTCAAAAACGGGTTCATACAAAGTTCTTGTAGATAAAAAGCCAAGAGACGGGTCTGTGACAGCATGGCATCACAACCCAAGAGGTCCCCAAAATAAATAAACCACATTTACAGGGCCAGAGTTGAAGATGATGGGGGGGGGGCAATGTGGAAGTGAAGAGGGAGAGGAAGAGCCTCAAATGGAGCAGGAAATGGATCAAGGAGAGGTAATGCAAAAGAGTCATCAGGGTAAGACAAAGATGGGAATAATGGCCATTGGTAAGATGAATGGGAGATTTGGGTCCCGCTCCCCAAACAGGCAAAACAGTCTGCCCTATGATAAGCGAGGGCAGGCTGATCTGAAGGCCATGGAGGATGAGAGGAAGATGGGAGGAAGAATCATGTAATAGGGGAAGGATGTAGTTCATATACGAATTATGAGTAATAGACAAAACATCACATACCTGAAAAATAAAATTCAAAAAAAGACGATGAGGACTGAATAGATTCCTCAGGTAGGGTTTGGGAAGGCACGGCGCTCTCGGGAGGGGGGGGGGGACAAATGATCAAAATCATTGTCAACACGGGTAAATCAAATGCTTTTGAAAATAAAGTAAAAGAAATTCTTGGAATAAAGTAAATTAAATCAAGTTAAACAACTCTGAGAAGTAATGAACAAGAAGAAAGTCTAAACTCTAGCACTGCTAAACGAGAAGTGATGATTCGGTAGTGGCGCATAGAGTCACATGTATCACATGATAGTAGTGATCTCCTATTGGTGGAGAGATGATACATGATTTCCATGAAAGACATGTTGGAATCTTTGATTCCAATAGGAGTGCGTGGAAGACTTGTGGCATGCATTATAAAAAAATGTTTGCATATAGAAGGCAGCACAGAAATGGAAATGTAATCATGTGAGAGGAGAGAAGTACCATATCTAAATTGGCATTATTACTATATTTCATCGTGAACAGCATTTGCACACGAAACCCAATGATGGTTTCTAATTTATGCACAGTGGATGTGTTAGAAAAACTAACACTAGAGAGATGAAAATAGCCAGGACTGTTAATCAGCTGGCCAAATATACAAAAACTTGGATTATTAATTTGTATTTTCAACAACAGTTCTTAGATTTCACAAAAATTTAAAAGAGAAATGTTAAAAAAACATTAGGCACAGAACAACAGAAATGATACATATCTGAAGAACTATGTTTTGTTTTTAATAAGACAATTACATACAATTTTCAAGAACACCTATTACACTTTCAATACGGGCTTGGTCAATTTGACTGACCACAAGACCTTTTTTGTATTTGTTTAAAGTCTTCACAGATTTAATACTTATAACTCTCAATATATTGGGTATATCTTCATGAAATTTGGCAGTCTTTCAGTTAATATTACAAGTCTTTCATATACAAAAACCCATATTTCTTAGTGAAGTATTTTTCATAAAATAAAATAAAGATTTGTCCATGAATATATTCAGTATTTGTTTTGAATAGTCCGTGTGCAAAGTAATTTTCATGTTAAAGTTAAAAATACTCTTCCTCATTTCAAGAATCTCAAATTTCCTTTGTGTAATCCCTAAAAGTAAAACCTCCTAAATGCATTTAAAACGTTTTTTCAGTAAATACATATAGTTTATCTGTTATTTTCTCTACCCTATCTCACAACGGGATTGGTCAATTCGACTGACCTCCTAACCACCAAAAAAAAAAAAATCTAATAAACCTAAA
>NW_013666397.1:372397-389535 GCF_000517525.1 Limulus polyphemus
CCTAAATAATCGTTTTTTCTTTCTAAAATGACTTCAAATTGTAACATAAAACTACATTCATGTATCCTAAGTAGCTCTAAGTTCATAACATTATACATCTATTCATAATAAATTTTATTATTTTATTGCCCTTTGAATCATGTCTAACTAATATCAGCACCATTATAAGTTGTAAATCACTTGGGGAATGTACAGCTCATGTTATGCTATTGTATTACATTACCAACAAGCTGCTCAGAGGCATGCTTCATGAACAATTTTAATTATATTATTATTGTTACTTATTTTATCATATTATCAGTTTCAATTTCCTTTCATAGTTTTTTCTCACTCCTAACAGGAACATGGGATTCAATATTGCTTTACAACTTTGAATTTTTTTCTGGATTATTTACGGGTTACGGGTGAAAGGTCATATCATCTTGTTTGTTGACTTGCATTCAAACTTTTATTGAACTACTGTTTAATAATTTTATGTCAGTAAATTTGGTATCAAACTGTAGATTCTAATTTAGTACTATACATTACTCAGTTTCTTAATTTAAGAATTGACCAATCCCGTTTTGAGATAGGGTAGAGAAAATAACAGATAAACTATATGTCTTTACTGAAAAAAACGTTTTAAATGCATTTAGGAAGTTTTACTTTTAGGGATTACACAAAGGAAATTTGAGATTTTTGAAATGAGGAAGAGTATTTTTAACTTTAACATGAAAATTACTTTGCACACGGACTATTCAAAACAAATACTGAATATATTCATGGACAAATATTTATTTTATTTTATGAAAAATACTTCACTAAGAAATATGAGTTTTTGTATATGAAAGACTTGTAATATTAACTGAAAGACTGCCAAATTTCATGAAGATATACCCAATATATTGAGAGTTGTAAGTATTAAACTTATAAAGACTTTAAATGAGTACCAAAGGTCACATGACTTGGTCAAATTAACCGACCCTGTACTGAGAGGGTTAATATGTCAACAGCATTTTATTGAAACTAAGCATGCTGATTATACCATTGAATGCTTACAAATATATTATGGAAAACACTTAAAATCGTTTTTGATAAAAAGAATGACTCCATAACCCATACATAAAACATATTGGCTGTCAATGTTTGTCGATAACTTTTGAAATCCAGAATACCAGCCTTGACTTTCACTACACCATTTTTGCTTTCACTGGTCATCTCTGCCTTCACCAGTTCTCATAGACAAATTGATATCAAGACTAATATCCTAATACAGTTATTATTAAGCTCATTTTGATTAAAATAATTTTCATGAGGGGGGCAAAGAGGGATACTAATCTAATATTCTTGAACACACCAGTTGAAGAAAGTTTCTTTCCATTTAAAACTAAACACCTGCCATGAACAAAATAAAACCAAAATAATAAAGTTGCATATGTTATATATCATGGAACCTGATAATCTTGTCTACTACTACTACTGTGATATTGAACTAGACATAAGAACAACTATATAGTAATCATCTGAATGTTATGGTGAGAAAAACTTGGCATTTGTTGTTTCTTCAGAAACTGAGAAGAGTAAGCACATTTATAATTCATATACATAATGACTTCCTATCCAGTGTACTCAATTAACAAAGAGAATCAAAGACGTCTTGATGTGTAACCTTCTTTAAAGATTTCTTGGAATAGCAATACATGACAGGTATTGAATGTATTTCTATTCTTGAGACTTGAAGATATGATATCTGACGTGTCACTGATTTTGAAGATAGATAGTAAGAAATGTTAAAGTAATGCTCACAGATATTTCATATAACAACTTGTTTCATTATTTCTTGCAACTGTGATGATGATTAACAGTACTTGGCCTGTATTATAAACTGGTTCCATAGTTCCTATCTCTTGTTATTTTCACTCTATGTCTTTTCACCTTGTACTCTGATGTGTAGGTTTAGTCTGAAGTTAATGTGAATTTAGCAGCTTATACATTTAATAAAACCACAACTTAGATAAGTCTTGGTATTCTGAGTTGCATGTATGGATAAATATGGCCAAATATCATGTCCCAAGGCAGTTTAGGAAAGTACATGAAGCACCTGACTCTTGTAGTATCATTAGCCATTCTTACACAAAGCTTCTCAAAAGTTTTCAACTGCACTTAATTGATACTGAAACACAAGAAGCTGTGAGTATACATACTGTTACATTACATGCATCACAAATCTTGCAACAATATGTGATGAATGATAAACATAAAAGTGGCAAAATGTATGAACTGCAGCTTCTAAACTGTAATGTTTGTAACCAATATCAACCTCAAATGTCCATGTGAGAGTAGTCATATGTCCAAAAACACATAAATAATGTACAATAGCATTGTTTTTAATCCATTTTGAATGTTTTCTTAATGTAACAGCAATCATTAGTTAATTATTGTTTACCATATACCAACTGACTCTATTGTCATTTTTTTCATTTAAAGAAACCTCTACAGGTTTATTTGCTTATGGCCCATTTGGTGGAGAAATTGGAGGAGTTTTATTGACTGTAAGTTATTATTTTCTCAAAACGAATAGATTGAACTGTGGTAAGGAATTAAAATGTATGGCTCTCCTTTTAAGACTTTGAAGTAATTCCAGAAGGTAAGGTGAAAGTATCATTTGTTTCAAAGTATGTTTATGTACGACACTATGTAGTTTTGTGTGATACATTGTCTCTGCTCTGCAGCAACACCTGTTATAATAGCCTACAAGAAAAAGGAAACCTGTAGCAGACCACATAGATGATTGACCAGCTGTAACGGAAAAGGTGTAGTGTGTGATAGACCAAAATAAAAAGGTGCTAGAAAAAGACAATCCAGTTTTTGTCTCCTGGATTGTATTCATCCTCAAAAACATTGTTAGGTTGAAAATGAGAAGAAATTGCTGGCCAATCTTAGGAATCTCCCTAAGTACATTAAGGCCTGTACCTCTTTAGCAGATAAAGTCAAACCCAATACCTGGATAGTCATAACATAAGCCTTGTCTACCATAACGGGAATTTCCATTGTCAATAGATTGAATTGCAAAGTCATTCTAAGTTATCATATAATTCGGTAACAATAAACAAATATAAAAAAAAAGAAAACAATTGAATGCAAAGAGTAAAAGAAAACTGGTGATAAATGTATTGAAATGTCATTGAAGTACAAATGTAAATGGTAGTCACATGTGAAAAAACACGTGTCTAAATGATGCTGTGTCAGTTGAGAAAGTGAGGATTGAGTGGGAACATTACAGGAAGCTAGTTGCACCAATATAGGTGCCACACTACAACTGGTGGTAGGTGGTCACACGTAATATACATTTTCAAAAGTGGTGCGAAATTTGTGGGGAATACAGACAGGTGTACTAAGCATTAAAGATTTTTAGCAATGCATAGGGAAGGACCGTATTGGAATCATAAAATTACCACTAATTTTAAAGAACTTTATTTTTTACTTTCACCATACAAATAATGTAACTCACATGCTTTAAGAAGTTCTTTAGACCTACAGCTGTTATCACTGCACTCGTTGTTGCAGATATGTAAGCAAATGCAATTTTCCTAAAAACAGATAAAAAAAAATTTGGTAAATATATATCAAATAGTGTTACAGAAATGAAATAGGTATGATTATATATATACATAGAAAATACATATGCTTTACAGTTTCTGTCTATAGATAAAAGATATTCTTTTGATTTACATAATTCAACCATATTATCTAGCACAAAACCTGAAATATTCAGTCTTCATATATGATGTTCATAACATTAACCAATGTATTTAAAAAATATACAAAACAATACATACAAGTAATATGAATAACAAATAAATTCAGCTACAACATGATGAGCATGAATATATAAAAAAATAATCAAATTTGTTGTAAGGGGAGAATTACATGGTGATTATTTTGGCCAAATGACCTTCATTAGGGCACACCATATCCAAATCAAAATAAAAGAAGGTATTGATACACAGAAATGGAAGTATATTTCCAAATCACAGTTAGATGAGATTCAACATAAAGAAAGTACAAAAGTATTGAAACAAAGAAAATACAAGAAACATCCAGTTTTGAAGGAATCAATAAGAGAACATAAGTGCATTATGGAAGGAATGTAAAAAACAACAAATAAAATGAATAACAAAACAATAAAAAATTAAAGTACAACAAATAGATTGTTTGTATTTTTTAGCAAAGTCACACTGGGTTATCTGCTGTGTCCATCATAAGGTATCAAACCTCAGATTTTAGCACTGTAACTCTGTGATCTTACCACTGTCCCACTAGGGGGCAAACAAATAGAATTTAATAAAAATCATAAATAATAGGTAATGAAATCAAACTTAGAAAGAAGAATGAAAAACAAAATAATAATATTTTAAATATACAAAATGCTGGTAGTAAAATCAAATCCAATACATGAAAAGTGTCAGTAGAGGTTGTCTGGAGCTGGAAAACTACCCAGGGGCATTATTTTCTTTAAATGTTTAAAAATGTTCACCCCCACAAAAATTTAAAATATACAGATTTTTCAGCATTGAGTTAAGCTTATTTTACAATTCTTCATCATGTGAGTCTATAACCAAGTTAATTTCTTAGTTTTTACTGTTTATTCTCACTTGTAAAGGAATGTGTTTTTTCAGAATTTGATGGTACTGTTTCTAATGTATAAAATGTCAAGCAAGTGTTCACCCCACCACAAAAAACAAAATAGGAATAGTTTTCTTAGATAAAAAGTAACTTCATACTATCAAGTGACTAATGGACTGAGTGAAGTTTATCTCTTTTAAACAGTTTAAGCATTTGTTGGATAAACTTCAGATTCAGCTAGTAGAATTTAAGGATACCCTACAACAAATACTCCCTAAGAAGACTTTGCCAATGGCAGCATCATAAATACACTAATTTTACATATACTCAGAACAACACAAACAATAGTAGTAATGGATTACATAATTTCACATGATAGGTATAACAACAAATTAAAATTAGTTGTAGCATATCTACATTGTATGAAAGATAGCCAGAAAAAAAAGGTGTAACTGAATTAGAAGACCATTTATCAAAAGTTCTATCTGAAACCCTTATTTCAGTTAGTTGGAGTAACATAAACAAAAAGGCCTGGAAAACAAAAATAAAATCAGTTTTAAATGATACACTTACCAAATTAATGAACAATAATTATGCATTTCACTAAATTACAGGATTGTCAAAGGACTACTGTTCAATATCAATAATAATATAATATTGACATGGGTAATACAAATAGACATTCATCCCACTACTGCAGAAATAAACTTGTGAATGCAACAGAATTTATTGCAATTAAATTTCATTATACAGAAATGCAGAACTGAGTTAATGAGAGTGGTATAAGCTTTAAGGTATAAGAACTTATAAAAAATTAAATACGTACTTTTCCTCCCTCAGGTAAACTAAAACTGATTTGAGCAGCAGTTGAAATGAAACAGTGGTGAGATATTCTTTTGAACTGCTGACACCAAGTCCCTCAAACTTTATTTCATATGCAAGTGTCATGCATCATTAAGTCAAATTCACACTTGAATATTCTTACGGACAAATACATTTTCTTGATGTCACTGTATCATTAAAAAGATAGCTTCTACAAACTGGTTTATGCAAATAGACAGACCACAATATCTCCACTACCAAGCATGTGATCTGGCCAAATCAAATAACATATTAATTCCAATCAACTCCTTCACATGAAAAAGATATGAACTGACAGTAGTGATGACAAAATACACACCAAGATGCTAAAAAATAACCAGAAAACAAAGAAGTTATAAACTATGTGAAATAGGAAAACAAACTAAAAAACTGACAAAATTTCACATGTTGATGCCCTCAACCAGTCCCCAAGCATTTTAAGAGTTCCTCGGTTATCACATATTACCAAAAACTTATAAATGCTTCACAAATTCTTACAAAACATTTACATCTTTTAAAGTTCAGTGAATGCCTGAGAAAATCTTCTCCAAAATTCCTATTGTTTCATTCTGAAAAAACAAAAGCCATACAAATATCATCATTTACACATAAGTGAATTATACTGTCACAAAATGAACATTCCCCTTGTAATAAAATCAAATTTCATACTTTTAAGTTTATAAAATCATGAGTATTTTCTTTGATCAACATTGAAAAACCCATCACAGCATAATAAAACAAATATGTTTTAAAAATCAAAACACAGTTCAATAACTGCAATTATCAGTAAGTTGTACAAACCCAGACTATTCTTATAGAACAGTTAATTAACCATAAATCCTCTGTCAAGACTAAGAAAAGGCCTTCCAGGTGCTCTACACTTTAATCAGCTTGACCACTCCACCAGTGACATAGTTCTCATTGGTGTTGAAATTGTATTTAAATCAAGAATTGACACAGAAATAAAAGAAAGGCCTACTGAATCAACATTTTAAACACCTCATACAACATGAACCTTGACCACAGTATTAATATCCCTCTTTTAACTTAAAATCTTTCTGAAAACTCTCAGAAAATTCTGTTTTGAAACTAATTTCTGTACTATCTGGAGTACCCATCCATTGGATGAGTGAAATATAAACTCATTTGTAATAGGATAGGAAATTGTGCTTCTACAATTTTTTTATTAACATAATAAACATTAAAAGTGCAATAAAAATACATAAAGGTACCAATACTGTTTTCAAGAATTCTAATTACAGTGGTTACATAATTCATTCTAATGCTGGGGGATATACATGTCATCTTGTATCACTGTGTCACGTTTGGTATTAATTGATCAAGAAATGTGGAAACGTATAAGGAATAGATACACACACATATATATATATACTGTCATTTATTTATATAGATATATATAGGGGTCCAACCCCACCCCAACCACACACGACCTTCCTAATGTCATCCTGTATCACAGTGTCAAGTTTGGTGCTGATTGATCAAGAAAAGTGGAAATGTGTAAGGAACAGATACACACACACATATTGACATTTATTTATATAGCTAATACTTTACTTTCTATTTTGTGGTCTCAGTTATATATATATTGAACAATTATTATTGAATTTCATTTCTCAAATGTTTTATTAATATTTTGCTCTTTATAGTTCCTTTATCAATACGTGCTTTTGTTGATAAATCTCCCAGTTCTTCTGGGCATAACATCTTGCACACACATATATATTCTTGTAACCTGTTATTACTTCAATACTACTCTTTCTTTTCATTTGCATCTTACATACACAATGCTACTTCACTTTTAGGTCATATTCTTAGAAAAACACAATGTCTCATCTCTGGTTCAATGACCACATAACTGATCAACATGCATGAATGGACAAATCAGTATTTGTTTTTGTCATGCAGTAACTTTTACAGCTACCACACTGACATTTAATTATGTACTGTTCCTTGAGAGAAAAAACAAAATGGGAGACTTGTATGAAACTTATACAATTATCTCTCAGCCACTTTATTTGAACTGGATTAGAATCCTTGGTATTTGGCTTTACTATGTACTAGACAAGTAGAGTCAACAGTAATGTTTTTTTTTTTTACTTCACAGGTAGAAGAAAGGCAGAATTATTTCAAAACCTGAGACTCTCAGTTAAAAAAATTGTTATCCAAAATGTACAGCTCATGGATGAGAAAATAAGTTTACTCTCAAATTATATAAGTTCTACTAAATACATATAATCCCAAAGATAAATATAAGAAGTATCATACTGCATCAAACTTAAGCCAAAGCAGAAAGGTCCTTTCAAGAAGATAGGCACTACTTCTGAAGATCTTAACCCCATGTGAGGTAAAGATTAACTACTGACAAATTTAAGGAACATTTAGAACATGAAATAGAGAAATTGAAACCAAACATGTAGATTAAATAATTCTCTGCTCATAGCTCTGCACTAGTTAACTTATGTTAATAAGCATACTTTTACACAAGTACAAAAATGAAGTTCTTAAAGATGTGGAAGTAACAAAAGTTCACTAGCCTTCAACAACTGCTCTTAGTTACATCATACATACTTATTTTCTTAGCTTTCAACTGTATAAATGTGATAGTGCTTGAGCTAGTAAAAGGATGAAAGCTAGACTAAACACCACTAGTGAACCTACACACCTCCAGTCGATATTGCATTGGTACACACAAATATACTTCATTATTGCCTAATAAAGTTATATAAGTGAAAGAACATTTGCAGTAACACCAACCATGAGGTGATCAAAAGACATGACACTAATTTCCTGCTACAGCAATTGTAATACTAAGTCTCCGAGATAGTTTAATGATGAAAAGGTGCTATCTAGTTACTTATGTAATGTTTATTGCAATATAGTTCATAATTCAAAAGCCATGACACTGTAAAATGCTCATTATTTGTTAAATTTGTATACATTTATGTCTTAATGAGAATAGGACTGTATCAGGTGTTTAACACCTGGCTAATATACCGCATTGTATCTGCATTCCACCAAACTAATATAAACCTCTATAAATAAACGTCCATATGTGTGTGAATGTATCTGTTCCTTGTACGTTTCCAAATTTTTTGATCAGTCAGCACCAAACTTCACACAGTGATATGGGTTGATATGAGGAAGGTCATGAGGTGGACCCCCTTATCTGATTTCATATTGATAGAATTCTTGAAAACAGTATATCTTTCTTTTCAGTATTGGTACTTTTACGTATTTTTATTGCACCTTTCATGTTTATTATGTTAAGAAAAAAAATAGAAACACAATTTCCTATCCTTTGTTACAAACAAGTTTTTATTTCACCCATTCCAACAGATACGTACTCCATCTAGTAAGTAATGTAACTTGAGTCAAAAATTAGTTGAATGCAATATAGTACAGAAAAATATTGGTGATCAGTGATCAACAGTAGTTTGGATTATTTTTCTCAATTCCATCTTCTTGAAATATATAAATAATATGTGATTATTGAGAAAAATAAGACACAAGTATAAAAACTGGATTTTAAATATCCTTCTAAACATTACTGAGGTATTAGTCAAAATATTAACTTTGCAATTAAAAACCCTTTTGATGATTACTCATATAGTTATATTACAATATTTTAATTATGAGTCTTATTGTTCAATTATCTTGCTTTCAAGAGAAAAGTCTCTAATGGTTGAGGCATTTGAAATTAAATACTTTATTTTCTAATAGGGATGGTTGAGAAAATTAGCCTATACCCTAGCTTACCCTATGACATATATATGAGCACAAGTAATTTTATCCTCTAAGAGATCAAGAAAATTAGATGAAATGTGTTTAAGTTCAGGACTGTGAGATAATATGTTATAATTATTCTGTTAATTTTGGAAACATGTAAAGAAAGGTGACTGTGAGTGACAATAAATACTAATTGTTCACATTTCCTCTGTTTAGCAGGTAGGAAGATATCAGTTATTTGAGTGGATTTGAAAATGTTGAAAATAATGTCAAGGAGTTTTACATGATAAATCTTTTGAGTAATCATATAGTTCCACATGCCTTTCAGCTAACAATTTTCCTTTTTTGATTTAACTTTCAATAGTTACAGTATTAATTAACTCTTTCCATACAGGCTAGGTGCATTGCACCTAATTTGTAATTGTTAAAGTAACCATGAGATTAGCCATACTATACCTTTTGATAACATATGTGTATATTCATGAAATTTTGCAGTCTATCAGTAAACATTACAAGTCTTTTGCAGCACTCTCATTGGTGGAGGGTTTTGCATAGTAATTTGCATGAGACACACATTGGAATGAGTCGTTTCCAATGGAGGGAAGGCAAAAGGCTTGTGGCATGCATTAAAAATATTTTTTTACACAGAGGGCAGCACTGAATGAGAATAGCTAATTATGTGGGAAGAGGTAAGGTACCTTATCGGAATCAGGAAGCAATTAAGAAATAACCTTAAAACCAACCACAAAAACAACAGAGAAATGTGTTTAAGTTAAATTATGTCTCAAGAATTTATTTATGGTAAAGAATCAAATATCTAAACTGTATATGTGATGCATGATATAATTGCCACAGTGACAAGTGCAATTTGATGTATAAAGGAAGTAAAAAGCAGCATCTAAAATAAAGAATAGACAGCACACATCTCAGAAATTGTGTACTATTTACTAACATAAAGTAAAACAATGTGATCCTCCAGTATATCAAGTGCAATCTAACTCATAACCAGAGCATACCATGAAAAGATACCAAGAATCAGAACTTACTTATTGCACTTTTGGACAATTCAAAATGAAAGTTTTTAGGTAATATAATAATTAATAAATATAGAAATATAAATTTTTCTCCAATTGAACTTACCCTAGGTTGAGTTCAGACTGAGCATTCCTGTTTGTATAATTCACTAGTGCATTGAAAGACTGGTTAACCCACTGCCAAAACACTATAGCTGAAGTTGTCCTGTAAACAGAAACTGATGTATCTGTATGATATCAAGAAACTAGTGATAATACGAAATGAAGTTTTCAAGATCAAACTTTTAAACAAAAGCTGATGAAACATAGCTAATTCAAAATTAATTAATGTATAATGGATCTTCCTAATTTTTATAGCTTATTTCTGCACTACCATGTCCATCAGATCCCAACCCACCTGATGAGCCCTGTTATTGGACAAAAGGCTTTGTCTACACTGGATATTTCAGATGTAGTGCGGTTGACATATTATAAAATATTCTTCTTTGCTTTCATTCACAAATTCTTAGAATTACTGAACAGTTTGTTGATGATAATGTTTGTAGTCATACTTTATATAGTTTTTATGATTTATTTTGCTTGATATGTACAGAATTAGAAATAATTAAGGAAACAGTATATAATATAGTATTAAAATGCAAATGTTATAGGATTTCTCTCCCTCTATTAAATGAAATAGAAATTAATAGTTTACACTGTGAATGGCTGTCATCCAACCAATATTTGGCAGTCTTTCATTAAAGATTATGTCTTTCACATATAAAACATCAAATTTGTCCATAAATATATGGAGTATTAAAATTCAATGACGAGGAACCCACTTTGAGACTAATAATGGCTGGAGACGGCTTGAATGGGAAATGAAGAAAAACTTTAATATAACAGCAAATGTACAACGTTTCGACAAGGTTTTGTGCTGTTATATTAAAGTTTTTCTTCATTACCCATTCAAGCCGTCTCCAGCCATTATTAGCACAAATTAACTAATATTTTCATCTAATTTTTCAAGTACACAACGTTTTGGATAGAACCTCTTCCTCAGATGAACAGATTTTGAACTAATCTGAGGAAGGACTTCCGCCCTAAACATATTGAACTTGAAAATTGAAATAACAGTTAATTTGCGTTGAATTTTACCGTATCAAAGTTACATTAAAGTAAGTATTCAATAAAATGCTTAATTATTTGGTTTTCGTAATTATTCTTACGTCAAATTAATCTACCAACAACGTTCTTCTGACTACTAATCTGACAATTATATTAATGACTAACTTATTTTCAAGTCAGAATAATCTGACAGTAATATTATTCTGACTACATTACTCTGACGTCCAAGTGATTTAACAGTCACAGTATTCTTACTACTTTACTTTCATGTCTAAGTGATTTAACATTCATATTATTCTGGCTCCATTACTCTCACGTCCAAGTTATTGAACGGTAATATCATTCAGACTACCAAGAAAAGTTAGACATGAACTGCAGGTGCGGGGTTTTCACTATTGTTTAGACCTGGAAATGAACATGTTCGTTACTGTCAGCGTTACGTTTGGAAAATAATATTACTATTATCTTTAGTGTAACAGAGACAACATGATTTCTCTAATTCAATCCGATATCAATATTAGTCAGTGGCCAACAATATAACCCGAATATTAACATTACTCTCGCCTTAGACATTTATATTGTCCTTCTCGGGAATTAATGCCTGAAACTAATATAATTACCATGATAATGTTCTGAACATGTCGGTTCTAAGACTACTTTCGCTGTTAACTGAACATGATTTTTGTAATAACTGAGCAAGTTTATCTAAACTGCACATTAACCGAACTTTCATCTTCAAATGAATTACATTATTCTAATCACCTGATCACTATTATTGTTCTCACCATCAAGTGAATCGGATATTAACATTACGTCATTACCTAATTCCGATACAATAGACACGTGGTATATTTTCATCCGAATCAAAGTAAATATTAGTAACAACTGCAACTCGTCACGAGTTTAATCACTGACTCTGAGCTTGCTTCAAATATCTCACGAGACTGCCATAACTCTCTTTATTAGCTGCCAACTTAATGTTAATTGTAAAATTAATCTCTTTTTCTACTAAACCACAGAATAAAAAACACTTTCATTAGCAACAAAATTTGTGTATTAACATAACCCCCACTTACATTATTGACACTAAAATAACTCCCCCTTTGAAGTGAAGTAAAATAGAACGCGAGAAGTAGGGTTGCTGAGTGTAGAGCTTCGCCCCTACCATTTAAAAAAATATACGCCCCAGCCCTATTTTCAGAACCCTCAGTTTGAAATTCGTTCCCGCGTTTGTGTTCACATCATTTGACTAATTTCATGTTTAACAGAACTTTCAGCTACGTCATTATGGCCTCCATCAACTGACGTTACTGTCAAAGCTGCTAAATCCCATCAATTAACGTAATTTGAATATGGCCTTGATCCTAGTTGGCAACGCCATCATGAATGCATAGTTGATAAGACACGTGCTTTTTATCTTAAGTGACATAATGAAGACATGAATAAGAAATAGTGATATATATATATTAGTAGCCTAGTGAAGGAGAAGTGAAACAGGAAAGAAAGAACTGAACCCTCTTTTCATGGACTTCAAAAAGTAATATATTTTATATTTTTAACACAGGCTTTCATATTTGTGTTTGTATGATAAAAAAATTCAAGCTAATAAAATTTTAATTACTACGAATTAATAGTTTTTATGCTTCTGTTTTACTTCAAAAAGTGTGTATTGCGTTTCGAAATATTTTATTATAGTCGATTAACAAACAAGTAGCGTAAACTGGGAAGTTTTACAGAAAAACAATTATTTGATGCACTAAAAAACAGATGCATGAAAAAAGGTCAGTTGTTTATAAAAAAATTGTTAAACATATGTATTTGAAAAACAATTATTTTCACACTTAAATATAAAAACAATTTCATTTGAATATAGAATTTGTACCATTCTTTACTTTGACAGTCTGCTTTATATAATGTTGAATTTGTACCATTCTTTATTTTGACAGTTTGTTTTTATACAATGTAGAATTTGTACCATTCTTTACTTTGACAGTCTGTTTTATATAATGTTGAATTTATACCATTCTTTACTTTGACAGTTTGTTTTCATATAATGTAGAATTTGTACCATTCTTTACTTTGACAGTTTGTTTTATACAATGTAGTATTCGTACCATTCTATATTTTGACAGTTTGTTTTATACAATGTAGTATTCGTACCATTCTATACTTTGACAGTTTGTTTTATACAATGTAGTATTCGTACCATTCTATACTTTGACAGTTTGTTTTATACAATGTAGTATTTGTACCATTCTATACTTTTTTATACGTTATAGAATTTATACCATCGTATACTTTGACAGTTTGCTTTATAAAATGATGTAGAATTTGTAACGTCGTTTATTTTGGTAGCTTGTTTTATAGGATGTAGACTTTTGCCATCCTTTACTTTGACAGTTTGTTTTATATAATGTAGAATTCAGCGCAATTTTGTTAATAATTAATAATTTTAACTACAATCAATCTAGTTCATGAAAAGGAGAGACACACAAAAAAATAATACTTATAGAAAGTGCATCTTCTCTAACAGGAAAGAAGCATTATTAATAGAAACACCTATATAAATACAAGAAATGACACAGCATGTAATATGTTAGATACCACCAACTGACAATAATATCGTAAATTGTTTTTAATTAAATACAAAATAACCAGATAAATCATACGTTTAACAAATAGTTTTGAAACATGACTTAACATTTCTAAATTAGTTCATTTCTCTTATACTATTGAATATAATATTCCGTACTTTTCCTTCTACATAAGTTATTGAATACTAATTTAATGATTTTTTAAGTAGTATTTATTATCAAAGCATTAGTTACAGTTTCGTCGCTGTGAAATTCCTTGTTATTTTTATAAATTGTTAAAGAGTATAATAATTTTTTGTCATAAACGTAAAATTAACCACTAAATACTAACGTATTACATAAATATTTAATATTTTGTTTTTACGAAATAACTGTTGTACAGGATCTCGATAGTTTGAAGCCAAAATTACCCTCATAAGTCTTTTCTTAATAAGCAATAAAGGATTTTTATTCTGATGAACCTCCACAACAAGTATTCAGGTATATTAAATGTAGATAAATAAAAGTGCAATATAAAGACATCAAACATTTCTTAGCAACTAGACGTCTTATTTTGTTAGTCCTACCTACCTATCTTGCAACAATTTTTCTAATACTTCTTATGTGCTCAGACCAATTTGATTTATCATCAATTGTTACACCCCACATTGTTACAGATAAAAATCTTTCAAAAACTACATATATTTACTTGCTTATTATTAGTATTTTTGTTGGGAAAAATTATAAAGTTGGTCTTTTCAATACTTACAAACAAATCATTATCACTAAGCCAATTTTTTAACCAATTTCTAAGCTATAGATGTGGTAAACTGTACCGTAGTGATACTTTGGCATCATTTTATGTATTGCTGTAACATACGTTGCAAAACATGCTTATGAACTGAATGCGTCCAAGTCAAAATTCCTGGAAGCTCACGTTTCTCATCCTAACTTTAAGGCTGCTAAAACATATCTGAGTGAGTTTCTGAACTTTCGAAACGCAAGCGAATTTATTTCTGTACAGAAAAAACAAAAATATCCCTACTGCTAATAACGCTCGGAGTGGCCATGTAGAAGCTGTGGAAAATGCCCTACGTTATATTCTGGCACGTTAGTGAAATGACCCACTAAGCTGAAAGGTGAGAATGTCTTTTTTTTTTTTTGCCTTTTTACTAAAAAAAAAAAAATAGATGAAGGTGTTTTTGCTTGTTTGTATTTTGAATTTCGCGCAAAGCTACACGAAGGCTATCTGCGCTAGCCGTCCCTATTTTAGCAGTGAAAGACTAGAGGGCAGGCAGGTAGTCAATACCACCCACTGCCAACTCTTGGGCTACTCTTTTACCAACGAATAGTGGGATTGACCGTCACGTTATAACGCTCCCATGGCTGAAAAAGCGAGCATGTTTGATGTGACGGGGATTGGATGCCTGCTGGAGAGCTATCAGCTTACAATCACTTAGCTCAACTGAGGGACTTCATGACCGTACCTCTTTTGCACATATTCTGGTAAGTCTCAGTAATCTTCAACTTTAGTATGTTAAATGCGGTTTCCGAACCCGTAACATCGTCTTTGGAGATTTCCTCTCTTTTCCTGTATAACACCCGAGAATACTCTTACAAACTGCAGAACCCTAAATAAATCTTTACACCATGCCCTTGTTATTAGATGATCCCGCTCACGAGAATGCCCCTATGCAAAAAGTACCAGACTATACGTATCCCGAGTGTTAATTACACTTTCTATATTTCTATTGTTGTTCAAAGTAATAGCAGAAAAAATAAATATATAACATAAAATTTAACAAAAATTATTTTTATTGTCCAATCTCATGCTATATCTAGTTTTATCTTCCACGCGTCCATCATGACCAATCATAACTTCTATCTTCTCACATAACCTGGCCGAAGAGAGGGTTTAAACTTTTGCTGACTCGTCAGCCTCTTACACAACTACCGACCTTAGAATTGTACTTAAAGTACTGGCTGAATTATGTAACCTTAAGACTTATGGGTTACCGCACTAAGTCTTTGCCTCAGTATGAAAGCGGAGTATTTCATAATTTTCTCTCTTGACTTTATCATTTATTTCCAGCTTTTGTGTTTTTGATCTTTTGTTAGCTTTAAAGTTCCTACTTTCGAATCCAGCAACTAGACAATGGTCATGTAGAATAGTAGTCTGGCCAGTTTTATAAGATAAATGTTGTGATGTGAATAAATAATTTTATGTTTCCAAACTCACGTGTGTATTTTTTTCCTTTGTTGCGCGTGCGTGTTCAATAGTCTTGATTCTAGGTCTACATTTTCAGATCTTTCTGTCGGACATAATAATACATGAATAACAGAAATATATAAGCCCAAAGACTTTTAAACGTAAAGTTAAATTCATGTATATATTATTACCTCCGCTATCGAAGGTGACGGAGGTTATGTTTTCACCCCTGTGTGTGTGTGTGTTTATCAGCAAGATTTCTCGGCTGAATGGTTTTAGACAAAAGTTAGCATACATTTTGACTACTACCCAACTTTGGAGGGACAAGGTCACAGCAAGGTTACGAAAATCCAAAAAACTCCTATGTGGTAACAGGGGGACCGTTTTTCACACTATATTTTTGTTCTATAAATCAGTCAAAAATAATCGGATTTTGATGAACTTATGTAGAATAATAGTCCTCATTGTCCTGCCAAAAAAGTGGTTCGTGGTCCTTGATAACGACGGACATACGGACACATTTTCGTATTTTTTGAGGACCGAATATGATCACCGCTCTAGTTTCTAATAATATTATAACTTCAAACAGTTATTTAACAGAAGAACGGGTAAACAAAATAGTAGATTCTGAGCTTTAAGTGACTTGTTTGGTTGTAGCTATCTGTGCTCTGCCCAACACTGGTATCGAAACCCGGTTTCTAGCGTTGTAATTCCGCAGACATACCGCTGTACCACTAGGGGGCTTTTCAGATGAATGGTAGATAGTACATCCATATCACTTTCTTGCAGGTTGTAAATGTCGATCGTTTGTATTTTCATAAGCTATAATCTAAACTTCAGAATTTTATCAGGATTAATCTTGTAGTTTAAAATGGTAAAGTTGCTGAGTTAATATTAACTCCCAATCAGAGCAAGCTATGTACTCAAAAGGAAACTAAAAATCAACCTGGCAATCAGTACACCTAATCAAATATACTTATCTTACGTTTCGCCCTCAGTGGC
>NW_013666397.1:390457-397590 GCF_000517525.1 Limulus polyphemus
CAAAAATCTCAGATTTCGTTTGTGTAATCTCTAAAACCTCCTAAATACATTTTAAATTTGTTTTCAGTAAAATTTTATATTTTATCTGTTATTTTCTCTACCCCTAACTCTATACGAGGTCAGTCAACCTCGTATCCACCAAAAAAGGTCCAAAAAATCTAAATAACCCTTTTTTTCTTTGTAGAATGACTTCACATTGTAACATGAAACTACATTCATTTATCCTAAGTAGCTTTAAACTCATACAGTATACATCTATATAATTAAATTTTACTGTTTTATTGCCCTTTGAACCATGTCAAACTACTATTCGTGCCATTATAAGTTGTAAATCACTTGTAGAACATGGAGCTCAAATTCTGCTTTCAAATTATATTACTCACGAGCTGCTCACATGCATGCCTCATGAAACATTTTTATTATATTATTATCATCTCTGTTTTTACATTTTATTTTTATAATAATAAATACAGAATAAACATGAAAAACAACAAATAAAGAACTTACTCGAATCTTCTTTTTTCTTGTTGTCGATTGTCGATGACACTTAACCCTACTTTTTTTATACTAATAGTAGTAATGCACTAAATAATTTTCATTGAATTAAATAATGCACCAAAGAACATAGAATAATAACATGCAAAAAGAAAAATAATTTCCCCTAACTATCTCAATTTTTCTGGCTTTCTAAGTAAGTGACAAGAACTGTTACAAATTTATCCAAGCTAGTCATTGTCTTTCCCATGGGAAAAAAGCTTATACTAACAGTGAAACTGATAATTCTCTGTTCACAAAACAATATAATATAATACGTCATTTGATAGATGAAAACATTGGCTTTCTATTGGTTATATATAATATTGAATTAAACATAAGAGAGAACTATTGTTACGTATCTTCTTGTTTGATAATTTCCGGTAAAAATTCTTTCAGAGAGACTTCAGTGATACAAGTCCCTTCTTGATTAAAACTAGTATATTCTTTCTCGTTACAAATTTTGTAATATGCTTAATTTCCACAGTCACTTTAACTTGAACACACGCTACAATTCACAACGATTCACGCACTTTACTTACGGTCACTACCGCTCGCTTGACTCAATTATCTGTCTCTATATCTGTCTATCTGCCATTATATCTCCCCTTTATTTGCCGGTCTCATATACTAAAATAGAGGGTGCCTAGAAAAGACTAGAGTTGCCAAGAACAGTCATGATCCTTCTAGAAACTCATGACATGTTACCAGCATCACATGACTTTCGCTTTCGTAACACTATTAACAAATCCTGAAAGAGAGGATGTGTCAGAAGGGTGTGGCAAGAGAGGTGTGATTTTCTGTTTGATTGGTCTGTAACCAAGCAAAATTGAAGTCTATAAAACTTATGATTTGTCTGAGCAATGATTATTTTATAGTGAGTAATTTACGTTGAATTTCGTACTTACTGGTGGATAAAATAGAGAAGAGGAGATGCCTAGAGAAAGTGTATCACATGTGTCATACTAAAGGAAATACAGGATTTTTTAAATATTGCCTTATGAAATTACGAACTTAAAACTTATATACTATTAAAAATGAATTACTAGCTAAGATTTTATGCTATACTAATTGGTATAACAATAGTTAAAATTTTTCAATGTTGTAATATAATGTTACTTATAACATTAAATAACCTGCTACTATATACAATTTTAACTAAAACTACTCACATAATTTTTCATTCTGGTATGGTTCGTGGATTTAGACACAATTAAAAACATTAACACATCACCAATATTCGACCATACTCGCACTATAAATCTTAATAATAATCAGTATCCTGACCTAAGGAGCATACTATGGACTGAAAACTCAAAGTTTCAAGACAATACCAAAATTAATATAATACTAACAAGCTACACATGCTCATCTTTACCTTCCATCTTTATACTTTCGTGTCACTACCATCTTATTTTTTTGCTTAACAGACAGTAAATTTATTTAATATATTACTCAGATATCTGATGCATTAGATTATAGATTACTGAGTGAAGATGATGTATTCATTACATTATAGATTATGTATGCATGATGTATTCAATTATTCATTACCATAAGTTTAACTGTTTCTACCAAGGTTCACAGCTAACAAATAGCACCATACTCTGGGAAACCCAGAGGTGCCACATTATTAGTTACTGTTAATGAAACATTCTCTATTTCCATATTTCCTTTGATCATTTTCATTTCAGGTAAGGAAAATGTTAACTTCAGAAATGCTACTTATCTCTCTCTACCACTAAGAGCTTGATTCTCATGATGAAAAGGGTTGAGGGTCTAATGCTGATCAGTCCCAAAGATGAGCTCCTTTCTAAAATAACAACAGATAGGAAAAACCCATGGGTATGACTTTCACAACATTGAGGATCACCTAGTTAAATAGCACCTGGTGGAAGACCACATCCTTCTCAAGCAGGGAATATTCTTTACCCAATTTGTTATTTATTCATTCGTATATGATAAATACAAAATTTAAAATTTAAAAACCTGTAAATAAGGATCATAAAAAAAGTAAGGAAACAAGACTGGAGATACTGTAGAAATTATTTACTCAAACTATGAATCCCTATTTTGACTGCACTAAATGTAATTCTAGGTAAGAGCATGAAGCCAAATTAGGGGTTTATAGTTTCAGTAAATAATGTCTATAGTATCTCCAGTCTTGTTTCCTTACTTTTTGTAGAATCCCTATTTACAAGTTTCTAAGTTCCCAATTTTTTATTTATCTTGTTTACTGGCTTTCTTTATGTTCAACTATGGGCAAAGGATTATGGTAGGTCAATTTATATATTGTAATGATAATAAACATAGCTAGTAACAAGCTGATACAGTTCATGATGATTTACTTTAGCTATTGATTATTTTATTGCATTAATTTGAGATGGAAAATGTTAAGCTGCAGCTGGAGATTGTCAAGGATATTTGTTTGAGAATTTGTTTGAGCATTTATAGTTTCTGTGTAATTAAATTTTCTGTATATAATGCAATAGGCAAATATATGCCTAGACTATGCCACAACCCCCCACTAAGTGTGTAAAACATTTTACCAGGAGAAAAGCAACATTTTCAAATAAAACATACACTTCTAAAATGTCACTTTAAATAAACCTTCATGTTTTAAAGTAATTATTCTATGAATGTGTTTAATAAAATTTAATATTATGTGTATTGATCTTTTTTTTTTACTCCTTCACTTCAGAGATAACATAGGGGTTGGCTTCCTAAAAACACCAGCTGTATAGTGTACAAAGCATTGAGTAACTACATGTTACGATCATCTAATGTTCATCTATTATTAGCTGGTAATTCCAGGTTTGGATGCAATATACCTAGCCGTTTTTGTTGTAGGCTGCCAAGAGACAAGAAGAACAAGAATTACTTACAGATGGGCCATTTTAAGTGGATTTTCTTTTCCTTGTAAGTTTAACATGCATGCTTTTTTTGTGCATTTATATGTGCACAGCTTTAGCAGTCAATATTAAAGGTTTTAAAGTGTTGTTTGAACTGAATCATTACTGTTTAAGGTGCTTTTTGCTCGAATGTTCTATTAGGGTTTTGTGCAATTCCTTGTGATCCCTATTATGAATCATTATCCTGGTTCATGATATTACATTTACTTCACAAAGAGATTTATATTAAAAGATATTTAGGTAGATCTAGTGCCAGTGGTAATGTGTTGCACAGATGGGCAGAACATGAGAATATGTAGTGGGCAAACATGTAAGCTATTCAATCTTAGTGAAATACTTAAATAAAATAGATACTGTTATGACAGGTGGAGAGAGAGAGGAGCTCACACCTGTGAATTGGGGCCAATCCAAGTCTCATCCAGCTGAATATATCCACCAGAAGCTGGTTTGGAAATACTGTAATGGGATGTCCTTTACTACACTTTATACTTCCATAGAACACATCTGCCATACATTTCAAATGAAGGATGGGCTTAACTGGGAGGAAGGCACCAGTCACAGAAACTCTCCACATCAACATCCCCAGCAGCTTGGAACTGAGAAAGTAAAGGTTCTCCTTTACTCAATTAGAAGAACAGGAAGGTAGGAATACACATTAGGAAGAACACCGGAAAGTGTGTGTGAATCTCTATTCTCAGGCACACTAATCTTGATTTGGATTTTCTGCCATAAGAGACAGTGCAATGGGTTATTTTGACTAAAGACAACAAGCACAAGCCGGGATTAAACCTTGTGCTGTAAAAGGTGCAGAAAGGCCATGTCAAATATAGAGATATATTGCCAAAGCAGTCTTCCAAAAAACCCATCTCAACAGTGGGTGTTAAGCATGTGCAGATGGGTTTAATTCTTTCCATTCTCCCCCTGTTCAATATGGATTTGGGGTATGTAGTCCTTGTGAGGCAACACTGGCCACTCTATGATTTATGATAGTACCAACCATAAGGAACATAAGGTGTTGTTCCTCATGTAAAATTTATTCTGGTAAGTCTTGCCTCCTCCAGTTTAGTTTGCATTATTTTTTGTTGTTGAGAAACTTACAAAGTGTTGAACTGGGTATAAAAATCATGATACACAAATGAAGGTACTATAAGATGTATCAATAACATGGAGATAACTGAATAACACAACAGGCAAAACTTACCACACAAGAGCCTGTGCATAAACTGGAGAATGGCACTTGGAGGAAGATGAACAACAGAGGAACAGAAAACTGTCCAATAACAAAAGCAATACAAGACAAATGTTTCAGGTGTAGCCCTCAAACCTGCCTATAAGATTTCCTCCAAATGCCAGCAACAAAAAGAAACAAGAGAGACCACAACATGCCATGGATGACAAGAAGAGACAAAAAAAGGTATGGTCAGACTCATCCAAAGAAAAATAAGCAAGACAGATGAGTTGACAAACCTAACCAGTTAAAGTGAAAAGAGACATGACCTGAGAGAAGGAAATCTGCCACAATAAAAATAGGCAACAACAGTTTCCGTGAAAATTGGCAATCTGAGTAAAACAGTAATGGATTGATTGCCTATACAGGACAAAAGAGATGATTGGAATCAAAATGGTTGTAAAATGATTAGGTAAGATTGGAGAAGATATACAATCACCCTTCCAAGCAGCCCAAATCTATGGAAGAAAGGAATGGACTGAAAACAACATCCACTGGTCCCTATAAAAAGAGTACAGGATGCACCCAAGGCATAAATGTTTAAATAAGAAGAAGAGACATGGAAAAGATAATACATCTTGAGAAACAAATTATATAAGGAACAGGAGGCATGTATCAATGGGAGAAAATAGCCTGAAGAACCTCACAAAGGTCCAATTTGGGAGAAGGACTGGGTGAGAGAGGGGCAAAAGGAAGGGATTATTGCCTGGCAAGAGGTGGATGGAAGGTTGTGGAAAACACCCCCAGGTAATCTGCATTGGATGAAACACAGACTCTAGATGAAAAGCCAGGTAAAGAGAGAGAAGTATGATGTGGAAGAGTAGGACAACCTAACTGGAGAGAGTGGTGGAAGACAGCCCATGAATGTTGATAGAGGACAGAGTAAAAGACTGACAAGAGTAAGAGAGAAAATCCCATAAGTTACACAAGGGACCAGACAAATCCCATGCATGAAGATGAAGGCACAACACTCTATCATGAAAAATGGACAACCAAGGTGAACTGATAAGACTTCCAAAATGAGAATTCCAAAATGGGAGTGAATCTAAAAGAAGACCAAAGAATTTAAGGACCATTCATTTGGATGGGCTCTGGTAAGGCAGAGAAGAAATTCTTCACCAGATACACAACCCAGGGACATGACATGTTGTAAGGTGAATGCAATGATTGTAGGCCCAAGAAAAGTGAGTGCCTCCCTGGTAGTTGATTGAAGTAACAACCACAGAATTGTCCAAGTGGATCATCACAAACTGACTGGACAATCCTGACAAAAGGGAAGGGCAAACCTGATAAGCTGCAGTCATCTCCAAAAAGTTGATGTGCAGAAAATACTCCTATGGAGAAAGTGGTGGTGTTAAGAACTGCTCCCAAACAAGAAAGAAGCACCATGATAGAGGGATGTAGAGAAGAAGGATGATACCCAAGGGCAGGTAAAAGAATTCTGGACATGTCCCCCCAGAACTCACTGAAGGGTCGCACCTGTGCACAAATAAGAGGAATCAGGGCTCCTAGAAAAACAAAAGTCCCAATTTGAAGAAAGAAGTCACTATTATACCAAAATCTCCAAACCAAGAAAAGGCAAGGGAGAAGGATGAGCTTTCCTCTCACAGGAATACAGAAAAAAACACCAAATAGACAAAAAACTGAGTGGAAGTCAAAATGGACTTGGAAAGTTAGACCAGCCAGCACATGCAAGAAGCTTCATGAAGAAGGGTGGAGGAAGTAATTGCCAATTCCTGTTTTGACAGGGCCAGGAGAAGCCAGATAACTATATAATATCAAAAATGAGGGCCCAGTACTGAGCAAAAGAACAAACATTTCAGCTGAAAACATAAAGAGCTGTAGTGAGGCTAAAGCAAAGAGCATGAAACTGAAAAGCATGACCACTGAGGACAAACCAGAGGAAAATGGAAATGAGAAGGAAGGCAATTGAAACATCTACCATGGTTAAGTCTAGGAGAGAGGGCCCATCAAAGACTGAGAAAGTCATCTATCTGGAATCGAGGAACAATGAGAAAGGAATTCAGTGACAACCAAGTTGACGATAGAGCACAAAGTCTACAGCTTCATGGGGATTACAAAAAGATGGGAATGAAAACCATTAGAGGGGTGGGAGACAGGTTCTATAGCTCCTGTCACCAACAAAGTGAATACCACATCTTTAAGATGAAGTTACAAAGGATTTGTGAGAAGAGGATAGGAAAGATGACAATGAGAAAGAATAATGATGGCTGGAGATGGCCTGAATGGGTAATGAAGAAAAACTTTAATATAAGTTTAACATAACAGCAAATATACAACATTTTGACAAGGTTTTGATGATGACAAAACCTTATCAAAACGTTGTACATTTGCTGTTATGTTAAACTTATATTAAAGTTTTTTCTTTATTACCCATTCAAGCCATCTCCAGCCATTATTAGTCTCAAAGTGGGTTCTTCATCATTGAATTATGAAAG
>NW_013666397.1:397690-404010 GCF_000517525.1 Limulus polyphemus
CTTTCATAATTCAATGATGAAGAACCCACTTTGAGACTAATAATGGCTGGAGATGGCTTGAATGGGTAATAAAGAAAAAACTTTAATATAAGTTTAACATAACAGCAAATGTACAACGTTTTGATAAGGTTTTGTCATCATCAAAACCTTGTCAAAATGTTGTATATTTGCTGTTATGTTAAACTTATATTAAAGTTTTTCTTCATTACCCATTCAAGCCATCTCCAGCCATTATTAGTCTCAAAGTGGGTTCTTCGTCATTGAATGAGAAAGAATGTGCTGAATCCTAGGGTCCCTGGAGACGGAAGAACACGGGGAGATAAAGAGGGAAAGTAGGTTACAAAAGGGACCAGAAACCAAGATTAGTTCCAAAAAAAAGAGTTATTGTCATGAGCCGCAGTGGCTAGATATGTTGGAGAGGGGACAATGAACAGAAACAAAAGAATAAGTAACAGGAGAGGGGTAGCCCAATATGATTCCCACGGATGTGTGGCAGACAGAGGTATCTGTAGACCAATGAGTCAAAAAATCAAGGAAACAATAGAAGATTACAGGCAGCTAGCCTAAGCCCAGGATTCCAAGAAGCTGGGAATACCCTGAAAGACTAGTTCTGTAAGCAAAAGGATGAGAAAAAAGTCCCAAATGCAGGAGGAAGGGAAGTAGACATCCAACAGATTATATCCAAAAAACAAAGAAATCAGATCAAAATAGTTACAGGGCAAGAAAAAATGGAAAAGAAAATGGCAGACAATGAAGAATCGGTGTCTTCATCACAGTTAATGAAGTTGTAATGAAGAGCGTCAGTGACAAGGTAAAGGACAGAGAAAGGAGTAGCATAAAGATAGACAAAAATAAAAGAGATAGCTATAAAGACAGAAAAATATGGAGAAATAGAAGCAGCCCAAGAAGAAAAACACACTAGAAATTGAGATCAAGAAATATCAAAGGGACATAACCTGAGGCCATAGCAATAGGAGTTGAAAGACAAGTAAGACAATAAATATGTAGAAAAACATGGAGTTTGGAGGCACATGAAGTAAAACAAACAAAGAGACATTATTATATATATATATATGTAAAAAAAAAGCACATACCTGATTCATGAGCATAAAAACAGAAAAGGTGGATGTACCTATTCTTTATCAGGGAGGGAAAAACCAGAAACAAAAGCTGGAGGTGGAAAAGTTAGCCAAAATCATCAATAGGTGAGGCAGGCTCCACAGAAGGCAAAGAAACAAAATGATCAGAAACCTGAAATGATGAAGAAATAAGCAAAAGGAAACAAACCACCTGATGATGAAAGCAGGAAAATCACCACTTTACTTGATGATTTACCATGGTTCATAACAGCTCAACAATGTTGTGGAAGCTAAGTTATTCATGATGTCAAAAACACATTGCAACAGAGAGAAATTTGAGACCTGTCACATGTAAGTATATATATATATATTACTTCCATACATTGTTGAAAATAACCTAAAGTAGAAATGTGGTGGCTAGAGAAAATAAAGTTACAATTGGGTGAATGAAACAAAAGTGCAACAAGAACAAAAGTAATGCAGCACTAAAGAAAGCAGCTAGAAACTTTAAAACCAAAGGAAAAAACATCTGAATACATGCAATGCCAAGGAAAAAAGTAGCCTATGATCATGTGCTAGTGCTCATGGAGATTACTGCACATGGAGGTCATGTTGCCCTCCTACTGGTGGAGGGCTACTACATTGACAATTACATCATAGGTTGGTGCGATTCACGTATACATGTGTATGGGTGAGAATTTGTTCAAAACAACTTGTAGTATGTGGACGAAATTCCATGGCAGTTGTGTGCAAATTAATAGCTCTCAGTGGTATACAGAGGTAAATAACAGTATCTGAATTTTTTTTTGTTATAATGAAAAAGACAATACACTCACTAAGTTCAATTACCTCATTTTGATTAACTATTTTATAGAGTTTAAAGGTCATACATATTGCTTATTCAATACTTAAAAATCATATACTATTTCTTTGTGTTTAGATACCAACAAGTTTTTGTAATAAAAACAAAAGACCTTTGTATATATATGATTTGTGAGTGTGTGTACACACAATACCTGTAAAACTGCAACATACAGCCAGTGATGGCCATACCTCCTGGAACTTGAAACGACATTCGTCCAAACACATTTTGTAATTCTCCTGAATCAGGATGAAATGCTGATTCATAAAGTTTTTTGGCATACAATACTTGTTCATTTGTTGTGCCTGAGGGTTCTTTGCCAAGTCTACAAATAATAAAAAAGTATATTTCACATTTAAAACAAAATACCAGCCTATTTTATGAATAACTAAAGAAGCATTCTTAAAAATATAAATACTAAAAACATACTCAAATTTCCAATTCAAAAAATTAAAAGGACTAATCTTCACCATTTATGACATTGGTTACAACAAAGTTTGGGTTTAAAGACCCCCCCCCCAAAAAAAAATTATATTTTCCTACACTGAAAATATATTTCTGATAGATATTCCTCACACATTTACAGCTATTTTAGAGTTAACTGTGAAAATTTTTGTTTCCCACTAGCCTTGAACTCCCACCTAATTCTACATGTATAACACATGGTTCAGTTGCATTTAAGAATGCAAATTAGCATGTGACAACCCTCCATCAATAGGAGTGTAACACCCTCCTATCACGGCTGACTCCCTCTATGCAGTTGAACCCAATTGTCACTTCGAGATTAAGCATGAAAAACAACACCTGAAGTGGGGAGGATAGGTGGAAAGTGCGAGAGGATGTAAGTATCTACCAGAAATATATCTTCAGTGTAAGAAAATATGAACTTCCGTTATCATTTGTTACCTCCCCTCACAGTTACTGCTAGAATCCCACATTGAGCAGGTGGAAGAACCAGTGTAAAATGACCAAGATGAGCACCTTTCAAAAGCATCTGAAGAGCACCCATGGAGTGTGCTACCTCTTTGTAGAGGAAAAACATACCTGTGGGAGACTGCACCACATCTGAACCAGATATAATCTTTGCCCCAGTTGAGACAACTGGCATTGTGTCGCAATGAAAGGTTGGAACTAGTGATCCATCCCAAACCCCAAAATAAGAAGAATGTGTGTAGAGTGGTTAGGGTGCATCAGACCGTAATTGGGAGGTCAACTCCAGTCCAGAACAGAGGCTCTGAAAGGAACTCGACTGGCCCCTAGCAGGAGGAGGGTCCTCAACCATTTACCTCAGGTGTAGAAACCAAAAAGGAAGAGGAGCCTCCATTCTGAGAATTTAAACCAATATGTGTGCAAATCCAACACACACACACTGGAACAATAAACCCCAGGAACGTACATCTAAACAATGTCAGGAAGGTGGAAATGCAACATGAAGGGTCAATTTCAGTCCAAAATCAATCAGTTTTGGGCCACTTACATGTGAGACTTATGTTACTTGGTCCAGCTCTAACCAAAACCAGCCACCCAGGAACTGATGTCAAAGCCAGAGGGGCAAACTGCAGAATAGACCAAAAAATCCAGTCCAGACTGGTGGCATCTGGAATAAAAGAACAGACCTGAGGCAGGAGGATAGTCAAGCCTTCTATGCAGGCAGAATGCCACTGCCCTACTCTCAACTGAGTGGAATTGTGCACACTCAGGAGGATTTCTCTATGATTCACCACCCCAGTGGCTAAGAGCAGGGAAGTAGTAAGGACTCCTGTACTCCACTAGAAGAAAGGGGGAAGAAACAAGTTGGAGAGTCTGAAAAAAACATCATAGAGAAAGTCAATGGGTGACCACAAAACCCTATTTTGAAAAGCAGACTGTACTCAATTCTGGTAGTCTATGAAACGTTAGAGATGGGCAGCAATCTTTTTCTGCTTTACTCATGTTAGTGCATATTTATGATGTAATATAATTTGAGGAAGAACCTACAAGTGGTCTTGTGGAATACCCCACCTCAACAGTAAGTATGACAGACGTAATAGATCTCACAGTGCAAATTTTGGATATCAGTGTACCTGGACAGACACCACTTGTCACAGAGTGGGATCCATAAAATGTTAAGTAGGCCTGTGAAAAAAAAATGAAACAAAAATTACTTATCCACTCAGAGTTGTACCAATGTATGGAGAACAGCTATAGGGGGAAAATGATATCCAGCTGAGCAGGAAACTGCCACAAGGTGTAAGCAGCACAACACCAAGGTGTGGAGAATGGTCCACATTCCAACTTGGATAATCACCTCCAAAGAATGACAAAAATGAGCAGCCAAGGGCACTGGGAGGTGACAAAGCAGATGGGACAATATATAGAACAATTGGCAAGATTTAAAAAAAGGGGAGGAATACATAATATGGATAACCTGACAAACCTAACTGGTAAGGTTGATAGAAGAAATATCACAAGAATTGGACAAATTCCAATGGATAAACGAACAGGAGTGAGAACCACAGAAGATTGCTGTGTGCGACACATAACATTCTAAAGCACAGACCAGGCACAGGAGATGATCTGGATCAGATCAAGAGTAAATATGAGATATGGGAGAAAGGGGAATAACTGGAGAGGAAAGTTAACAAAAAATGGGAAAAACAAAAGGGAGATGACAGGGTTGCTCTATAGCCTGCAATGGTTGAAAAGCACTGCTTGTAAGAATAGATATCTGATGAAGGGGATAATCCATGCCAGATAGATTAAAGATGGGATATTCTCCCATTACAATAATACACAGACATGGATAAGGAATGGATGGTGTGAAACAATAGGGATGCTACATGTATAGATAGTCCCAAACCCCTCACACGGGACTGTACAAAAATTACATGTGAAGCCGGAGCATGGGAACGGAGGAATGAAGCATCCTTGAGTGAGGTTGCCAGAGTAGGGAATGTAAGAGAGGTAATGGAGGTTGTTTCAGGAGAAATGACAGAGATGGAAAACCACAGATGAGACAACCAGAAAGGAGCCACAAGAAAGACCTGACATCTAGTGGATTGGATGAGAGAAATTACTCAGGGTAGAAGACTGATGCTAAAGTATACATAAAGGAAAGGTCCTTCCAATCCTGATTGAACCAAAGGAGAAGAAGGTAGACATTCCAAGGGGAGACAAATTAACCTAGTTGTGGAGGATCCAACTTAGAACATAGACACCGGAATATCTGAGGTCGAGAGATTACTCCATGAATAGAATCTTATCACGATGGGATAGATGATCTGTAACAAGACTGAGGGCAACCAGAATGTGACAATCCAGCAAACAAATTTGATGGCTGTGAACCCAGAAGGTGAGATCTAGAGTGCAGGAAAATAAAAAATGGGATCGAGTGCCCCCTTGACTAGCGATGTAAGAGACAACCTTCGAGTTAACAGAATCAATCATAACTGCATTGCCCCACAGAAATGCCAGAAAATGAACTATCACCCTATGAACAGCAACTCCTCCTGAGACCAATGGCCTGAGATCTCCTGTGTAATGCAGTATGCACCCCATCCTGACAACGAGGCATCTGTGAAGACATGCCCATCCGGACAGGTGGAAGAAATATGAACCCCCCCATTGAAGAAGAAAGTAGAAAGGGATATCTGATGAGTTGCCAATGAATGTTAACATTTTCTTAAATCAAAAATGTATTTCCAATAATACTTATCTCCCCTCACACTACAGTTACTACTCAACTGCTAGGGTTTCCTTCCTGTGCCAATCTAAGCATTGGTTTGATTTTTTCTCACTTGATCCAGTATTTTATTTCCCACTTAATTACTCTTGGCTATATCTGTCTTGTGACACTCTCCACCTCTATGCATCAATGTACCCTCTATCTTTGTACTGTACAAAACATAATAATCGGTAAAAAAGCACAGAGATGCAATACCATTCAGTCCTAACTGAATGCATCTATTGCCAATGCCCAAAGGTGAGATACTGGAGACTAAAATGCCAGTAGTTGAGTGTACCAATGAGTAGCAAACACATCAAACATCAGTGTCCCAAACTGAGAGCAAATCCAATGGAAAACCTCTCTATGCAACATCCTTTCTGTTGGGAGAATCTGGTTGGATTGAGACAATTGATCTGCCAGCAACTTCATCACCTCTGGAACATAGCAATCTAGTAGGATGATATGAGGGGAGTGGGCCAAATAAAGAAGATCAAAAACAAAGAGACCTAGATGGGAAATGTAAGACACCACTGTGGAATTGTTAAAGTAAAGTGTGAAGATATTTTTCCCTTAATCCTTTCAGCTCGGGTACCCTTTACTGCGCATGACACTAGGTTTTAGTGTCTTACATTCAAAATTTTATTAAAATACTTGTTTTTTTATGTTATACCAA
>NW_013666397.1:404378-407148 GCF_000517525.1 Limulus polyphemus
AGTGTACAAGTTTTAAGTTTTTAATTCTAAAAGGAAATATAAAAAAAAATCCTAAATTGCCACTAGTGCAACACACGTGACAAATTTTGTCTTAGCATGTCATCATCCTTATTTTATCCATCACCCCTTGAAAATGTACAAAATTAAATGTAGATTACTCTCTATAAAATCGTTATTGTTCAGAGAAACCATAATTTTTAGTCTTCAATTTTGTTTGGTTACAAAGCTATTGAATAGAAAATCAGACCCCTCCTGCCACTCCCACCTGTCACATCCTTTCACAATTGATTGATAGTTCTCTCTTACGTTTCATTATACATTACCTATAATCAATAGAAAGTCAAGGTTTTCATCTATCAAATGGCATATTGTGTAACGTTGTATTCTGAACAGAATATTGTTAATTTCACTTACAGTACAATATTCATTCCCTTGGGAAAGTTAATGACTAGCTTGGAAGAATTTGTAACAGCTCTTGTCGCAATGCTAGAAAGCCAGGAAAATTTTGAAAGGTAAGTAAATTTGTCTACTTTTTGCATGTTATTAGTCTATATTATTTGGTGTATTATTTAATTAAGTATTTTTAATTTTGACATGAAAAGCACTTTGCACTCAGACTAGTTAAAAAAAAAGAATCGATATTTCATGAACAAATTTAAGTAAAAATACTTTATTAAAAAATCTGATCTTTTGTATGCAAAAGGCTTCTAATGTTTACTATAAGTCTACAAAATTTTGTAAAGATACACTTAAAATATTAAAAGTTATTAGTATGTAAATTATAACGAGGTTATGGTTACGAGTTCGGTCCCAGGGACTGAGCCCATGTCGAAAGAGTTAATAAGTCCAGACCTTGAGACATGGCCCTTTAAACAGCAAGAAGTTCTAAAACATTGTGTAGGGAAGCCTTCTTGTCCTTCCATAGGCACCAGAATTTCTGACCAACGAGATGTGCACCCCATTCCTGAAGCAAGGCATCTGTGAAGAGATGGATCTCTGGATGAGGTGGCAGCAGAGGAACACCTATAGTATTATTGTTCTGATCTAATTACCACTCGAGATTGAAAATACTGATCCTAAATAAAGAGACTGAGAAATCCAGTGAATTGCTGTTCATTATCCATTGGTCCCATAGAGACCATTGAAAGGATCTCATGTTCTTGTCCCAAAGGAATGAGGGATTTCAATGATGCTCACATCCCCAAAATAGAAAGAACCATCTGTGCAGTGGGAGAAGGAGAGGTAAGAGTCAGACTGTCTCTTTCATATCATGGAGTACGATAGGAGTTGGCTGAGCCAGACTAAGATATCTGTTAAAAATGGCATCCAGGTGGATGACATACTGTATTGAACTGACAATAAATGTCTTGGCTCTGATAATAAAGTCTGCCTTGGTTGCTTCTGAAAGTATAATCTGGGTGTGACGTTCTGCCAACTAATGAGATGGTGCCAGCAGTAACCAGTCATCCAGGTAATGGTGCATGTGCCCAGGCCTAGAAAATGGAGGTGATGAGAAAAAGCTTGTACAATTCAGCAGAACACATATGGTGCCAATGCTAGTCCAAATGGCAAAGCCCTGAACTGCAGCACCTGACCTTTGTGCACAAAACACCAATAGTGGTGGGAATGTGTAGATAGGTGTCGGCAACATTAAACTTGGTCATCCACACTTCTGGTGAAAAATGTCATTGCAGAGTGAGGAATAACTGCATCATGAACATTGGAGGACATTTGGCATCAAGAAGATGTCAGTGTAGCGTAAACCATCACACTCAGCTATATAATAACCAGAACCACCCCAAGTACAGTAACATCCTCGGAATAATAAGCATCAAGAAATAGAGGAAGGGGAAGAACTGCAGTATTCTGCAAGTACCTCCACAGTGACCCACAATACAGATGGTATAACAAGAGTATAAATGAGTGGAAGAATAGACATCTGTAATACATGTATGAGGACTTATGTTGACTGGTTCAGCTGTAAATATAAAACCCAGTCACTGGGAACCGACATCCATGTGAGCATAAGATGAGGGATCGCAATCAAAGGGGTGAACTGCAATTTTGACAGCTCACTCCCCTGTTACATAGTGGAGGATATCACATCATCTTCTACACCAGCAGAACACCACCACCCTACTCTCAACTGAATGGTTTTATTATAATTTATGTATATTTAGCAGATATATATATATATTATTTGTATGTCATTACCACATTCAAAAGGATGCGTTCATTGTCCACCAACCCAGTGGCTTGGAAATGGAAAGTAGTAAAGACTCTCAATCTCTACAAAAAAGGAAAAGGGGGAGTAAGCATTGTGGAGAGTCCAATCACACACCTATGACAGTGCAATGGGTGACCAGAAACCTTATTTTAAGAAGCAGACCATACCGATTTATTCAATACAAGGCATGGCAGAGATGGGCAGCTATCCCCTTCTGCTTTACTCATGTAGTCCATGGGTGAGTACAGTCCAGGACAAGCATATTAATGAAGTAAGTATATCACGAGGATAAACCTACAAGTGATCTTGTGGAACACCCCATCTCAGCAGTGTGCATTTGGTGGCCATGGAATTATAATTAAGTCATCATGGCCTTACAATGTGGCTTTTACTAGTTTAAGTACACCTGGACAGGTACCACTCCCCACAGAGCAGGATCTATAGCGAAAAGAGGGAAATGCCCCTGAAAAATAAGAGGTATATATATATATATATATATAACTAAGTAGTAACGTTACTACTACGTACACTACGTCTACTATA
>NW_013666397.1:407169-420061 GCF_000517525.1 Limulus polyphemus
TAAGTTTAACGTAACCTACGGACGAGGTACCGACCTACCCCACCCAGAGACAGGAGTACTATAGACGAAAAGAAGGGAAAGGTAAGACCCTCGAAAATAAAGAAGGTAGTATATATATATATATATATACTAAATGGTAACTTATCCAGTCACAGTCTCATGAGAGAGTGAAGGATAGCAACAGGTGGATGACGGTGCCACAACAAGGAAGAAACCGCCTCCCAAAGCAGAGAATGGGAGATGGACGTATGAAGAGCAGTCCTAGTGCTCGACAGTCGAAGTACCTCCAAAGGACAACAGGATTAACATAAAGAGAAAAGTGCATTGATGCCGGGTAGAAGGATAGAAAGAATAAAAGGCCAATAAAATAAAAATCCAAACCCTATGGGTAAGGGAGGAAGCGAAAAAAATCACACAAAAAGAAGTGGAGTAAGAGAAGGAAACCATGGAAATGGATTCCACAGAAAGAAGCCATAAAAACAATGAAGCAACCCACAAAATGTCTTGGACAGATAAGGTTATCTGGATCTGACTGAGAAAAAATGTGGAAGATGTTAAGAAACGAAAAAGTCAACAAGAATATACTACATGAGCCACGAAAATGTAGGTTGATAAAATCCTCAACAAAGAAAACAAATTGAGCTGAAACGGCTGAGAAAACAAAATCTGTGCCAGACAGGAAAGATCAATCAGAAATACCTGAACCAGAGTAACATGGATGAAAAACATTTTAGGAAGAAGACTGATGGAATGAAAAAATAATAATAATGTTATAACCTGGGTGTTATCAGAATGTATCGAAAGCCAGGGAAAGTGGATGATAAAGTAGAGACCAAAACAAACAAACCACCCGGGAATTAATAAAGGATTCAAAAATGTCACGTGGAGAGGTATCCCACAGGAGGCAGAGCCACCAACAATTTTGGAGGATTTAGAGGTCACTCTTTGGGAGAAAGTGTGGCAAAACTAGAAAATCAATCAGCAATGAGGGCAAAAGCACCTGGAACACGACTATCCAGGAGACATATGTCAAGTGTGTGGATTCAAAAAGGGAGATTCACTGTCTACCACAAAGAGAACAAGAATGAGTGTTCCCTTGGTGAGTGATATAAGCCACCACCATCATAGAGTCAAAATGAAACAAGAATAGTCAAATCCAGAACAAGTGGAAGAGAGTAAATGAAAGCACATTGGACTGGTGGAAGTGCCAGGGTGTGACAGCAATAAAACACTTTGCCTGTAGACCATTGTCCTGAAGCCTCCTACTGATCAAACCACATCCCCCACCTCTGGAGATGAGCATCAGTGATAAGAAATAATCCATAAGAGGGGAAGGAAATGGTAAACCTGATGGTGTAGGGAATATGATCAACTATCAATGCATATAGATAAAGAGGGAAGGATGAAAATTAAGAGGAAAATCAAATGAATGGCTCAGATAACAGAAAATGCTATCAAATGCATTAGAGGATGAGAATGGATGGTCCTGATGGAGATGTGTTTAAAAATATGGAATCAAAACAAGTCTAAAAGGCAAGGCACAAAACTGGGATGAAAGCACCTGGTGAAAGAAAATCTAAGACCTGGGAATGTAAATTAAGAACATGGGCATTACCAGTCGTACAGAAATAGCCTACCCAAGTGTGATCAAAGACTGCACAATAAAATGGGGAAGACCCAAGAAGTGACTGAGGCAGGACCAATTGATCCAGAACCCCAAATAGCATCAAGCATACAAGACAAATGGAGAAAACCCGTAGGAAGGACAGGAAGTAGCAGGACATGTAAAAGAATAAAGATGACAATATCTCAGAATGAAACAAAGAAGCAACAAAAAAATTTTCAAATAGCATAGCAGATACCCCACATGATGCTAAATGTACAGGAGGAGCCCCAAAAAAATGGACCAGTGGAGAAAAAGATCTGACTTTAAGTCCCTATTAGCAGTGGATAGTAAACAAACAGCAGTGTTCCACCCAAAAATATCCCAAAAGTAAAAAGGCCACATGTGGAGACAAAGAACTGAATATAGCAAATGCCCCAACATGGAGGGAAGAAGGAGGAGATATCCAGAGAAAATCCCTAAATATAGTTGAAACACCTAACAAAGGAAGTGGAAGGTAAACATAACCTGTAAGAGAGTAGATAGAGTAATACGAACCTGAAAAACTAGGTAGGGGAGAAAATGGATAGGATTAACAGAGATCCGAAGAATATAAAATCAAGAAGAAATCTACCTGATGGTAAGCTAAGGCAAAAATAATTAAAGTTTGTATAGAGTGAGGCTTGTAAATACCCACTCTCAAAAGAGAGACACAAAGAACATATGAAACAATGTCAGAAGGGGAATATACTGTTATGACAGTGGAAGTCGCATGATGCTGGGAGCATGCGCTGGAGTTCTAGAAAGATCGAGGAACCTGTCAAACGTCCTAGCAGTTGCTAGACGTGCGCTCTTATTGTATATAAGCGTGGCAAATAAAGTGAGAAAATTAATCGGAACTGGAGTAGCAGATAGAGAGATTAAAGATAATAAACACAGTTAATCAAGTCAAGTGGGCGGTAATGACCATAAGTAAAGTGCATGAATCATTGTGAATTATAGTGTGTGTTTAACTTAAAGTGACTGTGAAAATTAAGTGTACTGCAAAGTTGAATTGAGAAAGAATAAACTAGTTTTATTTAAGAAAGAACTTGTATAGCTGAAGTTTCTCGGAAAGAATTTCTACAGAAAATTAACAAACGAACACAGACGTAACAATACTATGAAACGTGTCTAAAACAAAAAACTGAGATAGGTCTAGCAGATTCTGCAGTAGAGGCCTGGAATGCAATCCATGATAAGGTGGGTGAAAACAGACAAAATCTATAACATCAGAAATGGGTTCAGCTATTATAGGAGCCAGGTGAGCAATACTAGAAGCAGGGAGGGTGAATGCCAGCCCCCAGGGGTTCACACAAACAAAATTAAGAGTAAGAAGTATAAATTATAAATTAAACAAAACTAATGGTAAGAAACTGTGTAGTGAAATAAATATATGTAATAAATGTTATGTATTGAAGAAAATAAAATAGTTAACCTAACTATCAATTAACCCGGAAGTATAACCACAGGTAAACTGAACTTAACAGACACTCGTTAAGCCTAAGCTAACAAGATATTTAACTTAATTAGCCATTAACATGCATGTAGAACTACAGGTAAACTGAAAATAACATACATGTTTCATCAAAAATTGCAGGACAAAGGATATCACTAAGCTCGAAAATAAAATTTTTAACCAAACAATAAGTATTGGGAGAAGTCAGTGCGGACCCCGGCTCAATGGTTCCACACAAACCAAGTTAAAAATGAAGAAGTGTAAAAGATAAATAATAACAAAAATGAAATAAACATTAATTTATAAAATGAAATAAATGTGTATTAACAATAACCTACATAGGAGATGTGATGTATGGAAGAAAAACAATATAGTTAAACAAAGTAAAATGAATTACAGGTAATCCTAAAATAACAAACACCCTAATATCAGTGGTATAGGAGAAAAGATACAACTAAACCTAACTTCTAACCTGAACTGGACTATGAGTATCAGCCAATCTAACGAAACTTATATTGTAGAACTCCAATAACTACAGATAATAATATTTAAAATCAAATTATTCAAAAACTATAACAGTATAACGTCTCATCTTTCCAAAGTTAGTAGACTCTATGTCAAAATATGTAGGCCCCCAAACTCAAGGCAAGGCCTGATGAAGGTCAAATCATTGGATGATCATTCTCCTGATGAAGTACAGCCAAAAATCTTCTTACAAAGTACTGCTACCTGAAGCCTGTGTAAATGTGCTGATAGAACATACAACCTCTGAAGTGGTAACATAGAATTCATATAGCAAAATGAACAACCAAACACAACTGTGTTTGCAGAAATAAATAAAACGTATTTGTAATGAAGCAATAAGTTCCATAACTGGGTAGAAATAAAAATAATTCCACTTTGGAATAAAACAACAAGTTACAAATATCACTATTGTATAATATAGAATGAACTTATTCATAGAAATTAATACAAATATATGGAAAAAATTAAAATTAAACTTGAAGAGAGCATAAACTAAATTTTACAACATGAGTACTGCCAAACAAAGTGAATAGAGGGAGTCAGCTGTGTGAAGAAAGTATGTTGCACTCTTACTGGTGAAGTGCTGTCGCATGATGATTTAAATGCGAGACTCACTGGAATCAGTGAATTAGCTTGGACACCAAGGTTACTAAGTAAAAAATAATTTCTACAATCAAGACATTTGTTTCATAAGAAAGACTTTTCTATAAGGGCTATACATTTGTGGAATGACCTGCTTGATTTTCTGGAGCGTGTTCTAATTTTGAAGTTGCTTATATCTTTTGATGGATAGGTATATTAATGAAACAGACAACACTGAGCATGGGTTGATTTTTTTTTCTGGATAGAAGGATAAATTCTATGGATTAAATAGACTTCTGAAACTTTTTTCTAAACAGTTTTTTTATGTCAAAACAGGTGCTCTTAAAAATAACTGTTGAAGCTTCCAAGTGTTCACAAAGAAGTAGCCTCAAAAACAAATGTTCTTTACCATAGTATAAAATCTCTCACATCTTAATTCTTTACACTGAATATTTTAACAGAAAAATTAACATTTTAATGCTAAAGAATGATTAAAAAATTTTCATTTGCTGAATTGTTTCCCCATTATTTATTTTTATTGTGGTATACAACAAAATAGCTAACTAAAATTAGCAATGTATTTTTGGAAGACTTTTTCTAATTTATTTCAGAATACCAGCAGTGGTTTATAGAATAAAATTGTTACTTCTGAAAAAACTAGTATTAAATAAAATAACTATATTTATAACTTTACCAAATAATTTCTTTGTATATCTTTCATTCTAAAAAACTCTTATTATTGTTAAAAATTGAAGTTATAGGATACAAAGTATTTCAAACAGTTTTAATATTGAAAATTGTAGACTTACAGTGACATAAATGTTAAGAAACATGAGTACCTGTATAAGGCAAGTAGTTCTTTTGCCTTATATAATTGTTCTTCACTTGCTAAAACATGACGAGGATCTGTTATGCTGAAGAAATACTTTAACCTGCCAATGAAATTTGTTTGGTCCCAACAAGGTGCATCTACATTTAACCTCATAACAGTTTCATCCATTCTCCTCTTTCAAAATTACAACCAGCAATCAACTGAAATGAAACAAGCTCAGTGTTCATTATATAAAAATACAACAAATATATATTTAAAAATGAATACTTCTGTTTAACAGAGATACTTACTACTTATATAATACAGTTTGTAATCACTCTCTAAAAAAAAAGAAAAAGGAGAGATTAATAATAAATGCTTAGTATACTCAAGTAAAGCCATCAAAAGACTGACTGACTGACTTTCTTTAAAATCAGTGTGAACAAAGCATGATTAAACAAATGTAACAACATAATTAAAAAATTGGGAATTTAAAAGTCTGCAAATAGGGATTTTAAAAAAGTAAGGAAACAAGGCTGGAGATACTGTAGAAATTATTTTCTAAAACTACAAAGCCCTATTTTGGTTCATGCTGTTACCTAAAATTACATTTGGTGGAGTCAAAATAAGGATTTGTAGTTTGAAACCAAAGAAATTAAACAATGGTGGGGTGTTAAAAGTAGAAAAACTTAATTTCAAAGCAATTAACACAAACACAAAAATTGTAAGTATGACTCAAGCCATTATTGTGATTAATTAGTAAACATTTATGTTTTGAAAATTTCTTATTAGCTGATTGTCCCATTACTTTTTCACAAATAAAAATATCCAAAATAACATGTTGCTGTAATCATGTGTTCTCCTCTATGGTTGTTTATTTTCAAGACAATTATTACAAATTTTTGAGCAAATAAAATAATTAGTCTAAAATCAATCCAGAAAGTATATAATATGATTTGATTATACCCTAAACACAGGGTATCAAGAGATATTTTGGGTATGTCCATTTGGAGTTTCTAATAAAATTAGTTTTTTTAAGCACATTCTCTCCTTTATGCATATACCTAGTGCTGATACTCAAATTATACCATTTTGTAATATCATTATACACAACAGCCAAGACATCTGTTGTTATCAATAACTGAAAGGGTAAGAGTAAATTGCATTCTTCAATAAAAATCACTAAACATGAAATTGAGAGAACTCCTTTATGTGTTCTCCTTTACTTCAATTTTTGCATAATGATTTTCCTGCCATATTTGGATTCCACCACGTGCAGATGATTAGGGTTGGGCAGATTTGAAATGTATCAGTCACAAATCAACTCATTTTCATGCAAGAAAAGTCCTTGAAAGTGGGATTACATAACAGGTGTGTATCTCTTTAACTATATAACTAACATTCCAATGGTGTGAGTTGTGGTAGTTTTAGGTTTAAATGACTGATAAATTACAAAGCTAAATCTGTGAATGATAATTAGGTGTCTATTTACAGAAACAAATAATTGGGGAGATGGTTAGATGCATGTAAAGAAGTTCACAGAATGGGTAAAGAAGATCACCATTTTAATTCAACTCCTTATATATGCTTGCATTTCTAAGTACAATGCCACATTATAATAAAAGCTTATGTTTATGATATGTGGAAGTAGTCTAATACAAAATAACTATTCTTATTAGCCTGCTATAGCTGAATTTACTGTAGAAATGTAAAGGAGATCACATTAATTTCTACACCTGTCTTTGCTAATATACAGAGGTGTTATGCATAGTGATGGATTTCTTATTTGTATTTGTAGAATGGATGGTAAACAAAGTCGGCAGCTGAAATATTATCACAGAAAAAAAAAGGCAGCAGAAGGGAAAACCTTCTTACAATTTGTTTGCTTTTTGGCTTTTTATTCTAGATACAATATAATCTGGTAAAGGAGAACACATGTGAAATACAGTAGCCATCTTCATCAAGGTGGAAAAATATGACAGAATGTAGCTCGAGTGCTAGATTCTTGGCACGAGATTTTTCAGTAGTTATATTTTCAAGAACTGTATAAATCATACTTATAGGAGAAGATTTCGTTTTTAACATTTTCCAGTTGAAAAACGGACACTTAAGAAAGCATGGCCCATAAATGCATAGCTTCTTTAGACTCCTTAATATTAAAACTCATTTTCCATGTTCAATCCTATTCATAAAAATGGTCAAGTACTGCTTTCTTGATAGAATAAACTCTTCCCAACCTTTGAGTGAAAATAAAAATATTACTTTCTAAGAACCTAACTATATCACTGACATAAATAATGAACAATACAGATCACAAAGCAAATCTGATGAGTTAGATTCTCCCAAAGACAGAAGTGACCTTTTATTGCAACTCATTGGTTCCTACTACCATAAGCAATTGCAGTTAAACACTAAAATATAGCAGGCAAATTTCAGTTTAGAGTACTTAGACTGTGAAATCCAACATCACCTGTTATATTTCTGTTACTTTTAGTATTTGACTACACAAGCCTGCACATCAAGCTAATTTTCTATTCATTTCTTCACCAATTCAATAACTATCAAACTTACTAATCATATATTGTAAGGCACTTACCAAAGACTTTCTCTAACACACACACACATTTAAAATCATAGCATAAAACATAAGAATTAATAAGTAATTTTTAATAATTATAATCCAAGTAATACTTACAGCTGAAAGGAAACCATTACCAATTAAGTTACTCTTACATTCCACAATAAGTGAAATGATGGCATTAGAATGCAGAATGTCAAATATTCTATTAATGTTTTTGCTTTTTAGAGCATTTACAAAAACAAATATTTAAGGAAAATTAAGTAAGTAGGTATTTCCTGGCAGCCTGGTATCAATTGAGGCTTTCATGTAGATGCTCAAATAGGTTTATTCCCATTTAGTCTACCCTAATGTAACCAAATACCAAAATAAACATTTTATATTTTTTCTGTAAACTTGGTATGCCACTATATTGTAAATGAAAAAACTTTAAAGCAGTATTATAATTTCTTGAGAAAAAGATAGGTTTTTATGTGATACATTTGTATTGTATGTACATACAAAATATGAATGTTTTAAGAGTATATTGCATCATATTGTAAACAGTATAAGTACAAAAATACTTTGTTTCTAAAACTTTGCCAAAGTGATTTTTTTATCTAAACTTTATTCTGTATTTGACAAAATGTTGATTGTATTTTTTTAGGTTTGCACCCATTTCCTCTTGTCCCATTTAGTCTATTGCCTAAGGAAATAGACGAACTGGAATGTTACCCTCAAATAATCCAAACACCAGATCAGCTAGCTCAGTCAGTAAACTAAACATGAGACTCTCAATCTCTTTTAGTTGTTGAATAAAGCAGATGTGAAATAATCTTTAGTCAATCTTTCTCCCATTATCTAGCTTGTAAAGATAGGGATATATGATTTATTCTTCTATTAATGAGTTTCTCTCTTTTCACACTGTTATCACCATGGCCAATAGAAATTTTCATTTTGTGCAAGACTCAAGTTATGTGCCAACTCAATGGCAGGTCTAAACCAACTTGAAATAAACTTATTTTTAATATTTAATTCTTATTTAGTAACATAACATCAATCACTACTCATCAAAAATATTTAATTTCACCTGCAAATAGCCAAACTCAAAATTGATATACAGCCACCAAGCAAATAGCCAAATGGCCATTTAGTAGCTATTTAATGTTTGAATAGCCTAGGGCCTGAAATTAAACTACTTCCATCCATATCATTTGCATTATTCACCTGTGTTGATGTTCACACAAACTTAAACTAACAAATTTGTGCACTAATTTCTTTAAACCTCCATGGGTTACACAATACAACTTCATTTACCAACAGGACTCAAACTAATTTAGAATTAACATGATAAACTGTGTCAAACTAAATGTAATTTATTTTCTTGGGTAATTTTGTTTCACATTTCCAATAAAATATTTTTCAATTCTAAACGTGATATTACACAGTACCCTTTTTAAAAATTCCAATTAACACACGTCTCACCCTAAACCAAACTTTCACAACTTTACAAGTAAAGACCTTGACTAAATAGCGCCACACGCCCATTATTAATACTAATAATAATGAAAAATAATAAAAATACATTGAACGGAAAATAAAGAACGTAGAAATATATTTCATAATGTAATATGAAAAATAAAATGAGAGAAAGAAAAGCAAAATATGAGAAAAATATTTCATCAACTTACTGAGTGAGTAAGATTAGAAGGTTTTGCTTTATATATATATATATATATCTGACATTTTACCTGAAAACATAAATATTACTTGCAGGTGGAATGATTTTTTTGTGACATTTAATTTGTAACATGATTTATAAATGTCCCCGAACAATCAATAGTGCAATCAGCGGGTTCGATTTGTTTGTTTGTAGTTAAGCGCAAAGCTACAGAAAGGGCTATCTGTGCTCTTCTCACCACATGTATCTTGTCGTGATATAAAAGACTGTTTGGTTTAAATATTAGTGATTAATTTATATTTGTGAATGAATATTTTATTATTTTTAAGTTTTGTTATGATAAGAGTTAAAAGCAGACGATTGTAGAAGGTTTTGTTAATAAAATTGGTGACGAGAATATAGAAAGTGGCCAGACGACTATGTAATAAAAATATAAATAGCGTGAGACGAGCGGGAAGTTGTACTAGTAATAGTAGACAAACAGATAAAAGCAAAGTTGATGTGAAGTTAAGTAACGTAAAAGTGATAGGCCTAACATTTGAAAAATATATTAGATAGAAAATAACACTAACAGTGGAAAAAGAAATAAGAAAAATAAGTTTATTGTGTCAAAGCAAAATTCTAAAGTAAGTGAATCAGCCTGTGTGCACTTTGACTAAAGGAACATAGGATTTCAGAAGGAAGAACACCACAATCGTAAGTGAATCACACCAGACTATTATTACGATAGTATTAGAGAAAATAGTTCAGGTTGTCAACTGAGGTTCTACAGTAATTGAACAGGCCTAAGTGGATTTTTGACAAGAAAAGGAAAATTATACATACACTGAAATAACATCAACGATATGCTTATATTCTCTATAGTGTGAACGATTTATTGTACATATGGTAACTTGTTCCAAATATATATATTAGTTGAAAGCAAGTAAAGTGTGTGCTGTTTATTCTTAGTTGGATTTATCGCTAACAAGTCACACTCATAGACACCTACTGTAGAGCTCACTGGAAGAATCCTAAGCCCAACAACTACATAGTATATATTTATACTATTAGGAAATATAAGTAAAAGCCATTTATTTCGACAACTGCCCCTAAAAAAAACATATACATGTATAATATTTTTTTTGATCTGACATATGGAAACCCAGTTTCTAACGTTGTAAGTCCGCAGACATACCGCTGTGGCACTGGGGGCCAGCGGGTTCGAATCCCTGTCACCAAACATGCTCACCTTTTCAGCTAAAGAGACGTTGAAATGATCAATTAATCCAATTATTTGTTGGGAAACGAGTAGTCCAAGTGTTGGTGGTGAATGGTGTTAACGAGCTGCCTTTCCTCTTGTCTATTACTACTAAGTTAGTAATAGTCCTGGAGTGGCTTTGCGTGTAAAATTAAAAACTCTGTATTAAACCACTATGATCAATGTTGCTTCAGGCCTCTATATCCTGAGGATCGCCTAAGTGAGACCGATAAAAGATACATCTTGTGGTGTACTGTGTATCTCCATGGCCTCTGTTAGACTGATGGAGACTATTCCATGTTGGACTTCTTACGGATCCACCAGGGGATAAGGCAGGACTATGTAAAGATATACACCAAGGGGAGAGAAAAGGCACAGTTGTTGCAAAGACAACTAAGTATTCCATGCCAAGACGTAGAAGAGTACAAGTGCCCACCATATAGATGTTTAGACTGCAGTGAACAGATAATATGTGATTATCACCATTACCCCCATGAACATTGCACGTATTGGAAATTTTGTGCTCTGTATGGATGGATAGCCACCAGCAATTGAGATGGGTTTCAGAACTTTAGAAACTATTTTTAGAGTGATTAAAAACTTGTTATTTTGTTGTAATAACCTAATGTTACCCTATACCTTGTTATATGTAGTGGTTATAAATTGTTAGTTATGCTTAATAGGATAAAGTTTTATGTGTTTTATATATATAATCCTTTATGTATAATTGTATTATGTATTATTAGCCAGCTGGTGAACGCCTTTTCTACAGATTCTTATCTAAATAATTACGTTAATCTATTATTATTATACCTAAGGTTAGATCATCTATATACATAGCTCTAGGCCCCTAGATCTATATAATGTATATATTGTAAGCATTGGCTGATAAAGAGAGATGGAGATAATGAGTTGGATGATAAATTTTGTTACAGTAACAAAATTTTTCTAAGGAGGGAGGAATGAAGCAACTTGAAAATTTTTGAGGAAATTTTACAATTGTTTCAGGATTTTGTTAGTTGAAAATACATAGAATAAAACTTAAAGGTTTTTTAGTATAAGAATATATAAAAAAGAGAGGTGACAAGAAGACGCCTGTGTTACCAAATAAGCTTGTGAGATGAGCTTGAGAATTAGTAAACAAGATCAAGGGCCTAGTTATGTAAGGGGTGTTGCCTAGAAACAAGCAACAAGACAAGTGTATTATGAAATAAGCTTGTGAAATGAGGTCAAAGCATAGTTATGTAAGAAACATTGCCTAAAGACAAGATGAATGCACTAGTATTTATGAGAAGTTGATGGATTACTGACCTCAACCCCTTAGAACTAAGAAAGATACAGAAAAGTTTGGTTTGGTGAATCATATCGGCACTTTGAGGTGATATTAGTTACAGTACATGGGTGTAGCAGTACAAATGAATAGGCAGCCAGCTAACACCACTTATCTATAACCAATTACTTGAGAGTTATGGTTATGGTTTATCCCGGGAATTCCCCTAAAGTATCCAATAGGAGCACAGGACTACTTGTGGGTGATGGTGTGTCCTATTTAGTAGGTTGAAATAATACTAAGAAAAGTTAGTTTAAAAAACCCATGTCAGAGACTGAAAAGTTAGTCTTCAATTCTCCAGTTAAGTTCTCCAGGACTGAAGAAAAGTTCTTCCAGAGATTAAGAAGTTCTGAAGAAATGTAGGTACCGAATGTGGCTAAGACCTCTAACAACCCAACTCTACTATAAGTAAAATCTCTCTCTCTTAATCAGTTAGTGTAGAGTCATAGAAGATAGTAAATGTATCTAGATAAAAGTGTTTACTATGATATATAAGTAGTAACTCAATAGAACTAATGTTTAAAGTGTGTAATGTTTTGGAGAAGTTGTTAAATGTTAAATAAATGTTATTTTAAGTGTTCACCATTAGCCTGAGACTCAGTTTCTTTATTCTAACTATAAATTTCCTCAAGTTAGCGACTTGTGGCTCCACTCATCACGACAAATCCTCCGATAAATAAATTTGGTGTAACAAGTAGTTTTAGTTGAAACTCCAACAATTAAGCCCACCAGGGTGCTGCTCAATACAATACTAGCCTAAGTATAAGATGCACTAGCAAGAGCACATTCTTTATTAAAGTTTTTGTTGCTCTTACTAGTCACACACCCTTTTCAGGCACACATAAAAACACACAATCACTTGTTTTATTTTGTATGAAGGTACATTGTTGTTTACATTATAAGTTTACATTATATTTGCTGCTTGTGTAACTCTATGCCCTGTGGAGTTAATTGTAGACCAACCATCACAGCCATCTAAAAATGTACCCGCATATGAGATGCGTGAAGCCCCTTGTTTTTGTAAGCCTGGGCTTCTATGCAGTGGTGGGATTCAGCCGGTTCGCA
>NW_013666397.1:420886-425676 GCF_000517525.1 Limulus polyphemus
AACAAAGTGCACCAGCTATTTTCATTAATGCTTGGGATAGAACATTCAAATTTCGACACTGAAATATTCAGCAGGTAGTTAATTTCCATAAAAAGATAAATATAATGAAGAACTCATACTACGTATGAAAGAACACACGATTTGATCTGGTGTTTTTCAATAAGAGTACTGCAAGATATATTGATAGGATCAAATTGAAATATTTATGAGTGGGTGAATTATAAGTAATAAATTAAAGTTCATAGACCATAGCTTAAATTATCATATAAAATGTACTATTAATGTATTCAGTGTTATTTGGTTATGGTGGTATATTTTTAATCATTCAAACTGATATATTCTATAAACACACAATGTGCTGAATATCCTCTTAACATTATTCAGTACAAGATGCAATTAAAGATGAATTAAACTGCATGTTGTAAGTGTAATGAGGGGGTGGGGGATCGCCTGCATGGTGAAACTTGGAAAACTGCATCTAGCTAATACTAAACTTGTACATGGAAGAAAGTCACAAGAGAGAGGTAATAAAAGCATTGGTGGATTCTAACAAAAGTATAACTTAGTATCTGTAAACCCAGTAAAATCAGTTAATATGTGTAGGAACCACTTCTGCAATCATAACCCACTGTTCTACTGGAACTGGGTGCTATTTATGCAACAATCTGAGGGTAGTAAATGGATATGGTTCTGAGTCAAAGGATGAAGTGTGCTGGCCACTGTCATGAGAATGGCAAGAAAAGACAGCACACTTATAGGTAGTGGCCAAGTGGAGATCCAATGAAGCCAGGAGACTGAGAAATCCACAAGCATATAAAATACATCTTCTATGAGTGAATAGAGAATGAGCACACATAAACTCTCTAGAAATGTCTCTTGAACAAGAGGATCTTTTAATTACCTTGTCTCTAAAGGTGGTTTTTAAAGAATAGTATCATTGTAATTGGGCAGTAATGATCCTCTGTAAAATTACTCACCTGGCTGACCTACTGACCTTACATTTTTAATATAGACCTTTGCTGTTTAAGATATAACTTTTAACTATTATGGTATCTTGTTCTTCAACTAGCCAGTATTTCATCCTATTATATGCCAAAATTTCCATTTTGTATTCAAGCTGCCATGGGAGGAAGCAGATATAGCAAAAACAGACTCAGAATTTCCTCGATTGTGAGTAGCTGGATTTCACTACCAAACTGAAGACTCCTGAAGCCAGCCTGACATTTAACCCAATATAATCCATGGATGAAGATGTCTTGTTGGCCAAGCCATTAGACAAAAATTATCTGTTTAAATCAATTGTTAGGCTGGCTTTGAGGTCTCCCAGAGTTGAGCAGCCCCAGTAAGTCATGAATCTACCAGCAAAACCAAAACAGCTCTTGCCAAATGAAGTGACTATCAAGATCTCAGAGAAACCACTGTGAACCACAACCTCCATGAAGTGCAAGCTGATACAACAAGCTGCTCAGCTACAGCTGCCAAATACATCATCATTAGTAAAGCAGTAAAAAAAGTCTAGGCATCTATATTCTTTCCTGAGTTTGGGATCTTTTTATTATCAGCCTAGGGTTGACCTGTCAATGACCCCACCTACTACCATTACTCTTGTCCTGACAGTGCAACAGATCCAGTTGCTAAAGTAGCACTGTGAGAAGATGACCACCAAAGGGATCAAGGCCTGGGTCACATACAACTGGGAAGAGAATCAACTCTGCAGCACTGTGTATGGGTATATAGCTGTATTAAACATGCGTACTCTGGAATTACTGATACAGTGTTACACTAATGTTTCTGTTAATGCATGCTGTGATGGGTTCTGCAACATAAATTTCATGGCAGAAGAGTTCCGTGGATTGAAAAATGTTGAGAACCACTGGTCCAAATTACACTTTCTTTTGCAAATTTCTACTATACATACAATGTAATAAGGAGCATTATCTTGCTGGAGTTTTCGATCTCCTCTTACAAAGTTTTTGAAACAGTAAGGAAACTTTTCTCACGACTTTATTGTTGTCACTTGTACACTGAGTTTTAACACATATTTAAAAGAACCGTACAAGAATAAAAATTTCATTTACCAAGAGAACCCACGTACAGGAAATCGTGAGTCTTTGCTAAAATCATTTAAATCTTATCGTTGAAATCGTGAAGTTGGAGCACTTCAAATTTTATCTACATGATAGTTATATATATCCAAAGATGTTATGTTGCTAAGGATAAATAATTAAACAAGATAACTTTATTGAAATTAGTTTCACTCTGTTTTATTTTAGTTTATACACACATATATCACCATCATACATGGAGTGATATCTTTCAGTAATGTAATTTCAGAAGTATTTACATATTTATGTATGAACTGTTTGAAAGTATTAGTTCTACCTGCTCCTTACACAGAATAATAGTTTCTTGAATTTATTTTTAGTTTCCTGGATATCAAGAATAAAGAGGGATTGAACTATCTCCCAACACCTATCTGAATATCAAATAAAGTAAGATGTGTGCTTTTTTATATAACACATAATTTGTACATTTTTATGCTGTATTTCTTACTTTTAATCACAAATTAACTCAGATTCATTAGTTGTGCATCATATGAATTAGTTTTTACTATATTTTGTGATTTTGCTTATGTCCATACACATACAAACAAAATGTAAATTTGTTAGATGTATTTTTGGGTTATAGTAAGCTGTAAAAGCTGTTAGTAGATGATCAAGCACAGGTCTGACTTTGAAGAGTTTATCATGCTTAGGATCAGTTTTAGGTAGATTATTAGTATTGTCATTGAAATGAAGGAAGCGAGCAATAGTTATAAATTTTTGTCTGGAAAATATTGAAGAAAACCAGGGAAACTGAAGGGAAGGAGTAGTAGACCAGTAATCTGTAATAGATGGTAAGCGAGTTATACCCATAGAAATAGTTAAACCAATAAAAGCTAAAATTTCTTCAGGAGTAACATCACTATATTTCAACAGTTTCCTTCCTGATATCGTTGTTTAGGTGTTCCCGTTGCTGGTGTGCAAATCTGTTTGTTTCTTCAACAGTTTTGTAAACAATATTAAGAGAAAAAAAAAAGTTGAAAAAAATCAAGAGGAGTCTGACACCTACTTGCTTGATGGGAAACAGGCTCTCCTTGGATGAAGTCCCCCAACAATCTATGCTGCTCATCTTTGACAACTTCCCATTTTCATTCTGCATTACAGGCCAGGGGCTTTTCATGTGTCTTCCTGCCTCTGGCCATTTTGGAAGTTGATGTAGTGCTGGTCATGGGAAGATCACTAACCTCAGATTGTTGGTGGTCATGAGGAGAGTCTTCTTCCCTTGAAGGTAAGTCAGGCTCCTCAAACAAATTAGAATCCAGCAAAGCTGTTTCTTCCTCTTCTCCATCTTTAAGTGTGGCTTCTTCAACCTCAGAGAGAGACTCTTCTTCAGAGGAGGAAGCGAAAAACAACTTCAGAGCCTCGTCTAAGGAGAGATTTTTTTTTGTTTCTTAGAACTGAAGTATCTTCCATCCAAGAAAATTAATATGCTGTTAATATTCAGTTGACATAATGATAACATGATGCATATACATTTGAATTATTGAGCTTTGACTTTGGGAAATACCTAAATGCAAATGCTGAGTGATGGTTAAAAAAACAAAGCAAAAAAAAAGTGTTATAAACACTGAACCTCTACTAAAGAAATTTTAGATTTTAAGAAAGTGAAAGAAGAAGAAAATAAAAAGAATCAGATTGAGTTTTACTTTTCTTTCTAATCATAATATGTTGACTGGATTTGACAGAAAGAAAAGTTAACTTCTCTGAAGAGTCTTCAAAGTATGGTACTCTTCAAAGTGTCTTACACAGAGATGAACCTTACACTGTTTGCAAGTCAACTTAATTAACCCTGTATGGAGGCACAATCTGCACCTTTTTTTTTTCTTCAACAAATGCTTCCCAGGTGAGAGCCGTTCCTGTGCATCTACCAGAACTGGTGAATGGATACGTGACAAACAAGAAGGTCCTCCTCTACTTTCAATTAGAGGTTTCACAAGAGATTCCAATAATTGTAAACGGAAGTCCTTCTGTTTGTACTTGCTATTTTTAGTTACCTGTTTGAAAAGAATTAACAAAAGACAGGTCAACAAGTCTAAAGAAAAGTTTTTTTATACCATTTCACAGTTTTACGTGGAATGGAATAATCGCTTAGAAATTGATCATTAAGATCAACCCCTCCCATAAACTTGTTGTAATCCAAGATTAGCTGTGGCTTGATAATCATGTCACCCTGTCTTCTTATCATTTCTTTTACTGTAGCATTATGCATTGTAGAAAGAGCATAAACATCTCTTTTTATCAGTCCACAGCTGTCATTGAGCCACAATTGAAAAACTGTGACTCTCCCCTTTTTAACTTACCTGGAAACATGTCTGGGAAGTGGACCCTGTCCTTCCTACAAGTGCCACAAGCATAAGTACCAAGTGAAAGCAACTTAACAAACAGAGTTGGGGAAGTATAAAAGTTATCAGTAAAAAGAGAGTGTCCCCTACCAAGGTACTTTTCAATCAGAGTCATTACAACTGTGTTAGCTAAGCCCTTGGAAGGTGCAGATCCCTCTTTACCAGAGTATATTCTAAAATTTAAACAGTATCCAGTCATGGCTTCTGCCAGAACCCAAAGCTTGATTCCCCACTTGGTAGGCTTGCTAGGTAGATATTGCTTGAAAGAAATTCTGCCTTTTGTTCTCAACATTTGTTCATCAATAGAAAGTTCTCTAGAAACCTTGTTTTAAATGCAATTATATTT
>NW_013666397.1:426676-429115 GCF_000517525.1 Limulus polyphemus
GTTTCACTGTAGAGACAAAACTAATTGCCACTACTAGCGAATGTATGTAACAGTTTATAGTACAGGGGGTTTCAATAAACACTGCCTGACCCCTTGTTACTTGATACATCCTGTTAGAAGGGATTACCAAATGATACAGACACCATAAATTACTTTACAACACTTAAAAGATTAGTTCTGGTCACATTCCTCTCATTATAGGCAAGATTTATGTTGGAATTCGAAACTTGAGCTCTTCAGTGTATTGAGACTCCAGCTGTGAGAACGTCATAGCTTCCCTGTATTATTGAGATGAATGTATTTAGCCTGTTTCACAACCAACATATGGGTTTTATTGTTGTCACTTGTACACTGAGTTTGAACCATTTGCAAAATATCAAAATAAACTATATATCAGTTAGACTGTTTTAATTCTAACGCAATAACAATAGAAGTGTGGGTCTTACTATAAAGCAAACATTGTAAGAAGGAAAAATATAAAATTCTTATATGGTACTGGTACTAGTAGTATTACGTACAAATCACACAAGTTTATCATTCTAAATACTGAATCATATTATTATTATTATGAACTAAATATAAAATTATGCTAAATTATTGAACTTAAAACTACAAATTTAAATTCAAAAGAATATAAAAAATCACAAACTCTTTCAGTTCAAAGTCCTAAGTCTAATTCATGTAAAGACTTTGCACTCGCCACTCGATAGCTCTTAACCTTAAAAATCGTGGATCAACTTCTTTCCTAAAAAATATATCTATTTTGAGTTAATTCTTCAATATAATTATTAATATAAACAGATATATGATGCAGCATGACTTAAGCTATTATATAAAAATAATAAAAGTCATGTACATCCCATGCAGTTTTTTTCAGAAGCAACTTTTCTAATGCTTATAGAAAAGCACTATTGGCCAGTACTAAATACAACCTCTACATAAAATGGCAGTTACTATAATAAGCACCACCCACATTCATATTGTAAAATCCAGAGAACAAAGTTTCGTCACGTGCTTTTCTTATCGTCCTGTGATTTGTCAAATGTGAGATACAGCGATTGGAGTAACATGGTACTGAAATTGACACCTTCGACTAGGATTGGCTAAAAGTTTTACAACTGAGGTTTAACACGCCCAGACGCAGTTTTATAAAAAAAAAACAGACTAGAAAAAGGTTTAGATATCAATCATAGATGGCAAAACCAGTGCTGAGATGAAAGGAAATATCTTAAAAAAATATTTGAAAAAAACATTTCTTTTTAGAGGGCGCTTATTTACAGTCTAAAACGTATTTTAGGAATTTTTTCATTAAATTTCTCTTTTAAACTTCATTAAAGAATGCAATTTTGTACAAATAATTGAATGTTATGCTACTATTTATAAAAATAAAATCAGAAATCCATTAAAAGATGAGTTCTCTATCATTTTTTCAATTCAAAATGCACACTTGCATTCCCTACTAAGAAAGTTAGTACCAGTAGTCATTGGGTTAAATCAGGAAGGAGTACCAGAAGCCATACAGAAGCTTTGTGGTGTGACAGGACATAATGCAAGGTTGTGGGGACCAATATGGGTAACTATTGAGCTCATGGTCATAAAGGACAGACAAAGTATACTTGGCTGACATTGAAGACCAATGCATATTAGGGTTGGAAGTGTGTAATTAATTTTGATAAAATGACGTTTAGGAACAACAAAGGCCAAATTGCACTAAGTGTTAAAAGAGAGGTTGAATTAACCAGGTGTCCTTCAAGTTGAAGTCAATAATTGATTTTCTAAAAGCAAGTGTTTTGCATCCTGCTTGGGAGAAGGTGTCTAGTCTAAGCTCTGTGACAAAGAACTATTGGGCTCAATGGAACCAGTTGAAGCTTGAAGATGGTATTTTTCTCCAGAGATGGGAAACTGCAGATGGAAAAGCGACGACCTGGCAAACAGTTATACCGAGAACGTTACAGGAAGTTGTGCTGCATCAATCTCATGATACTTTAACAGGAGGACATCTTGGAGTTAAGAAAACATTGAGTCACCTATGACAGAGATTTTACTGGATAGGTATGAGGCAATATGTGGATGCATGGTGCAGGACATGCAGTACATGTTGTGCTAAAAGGGGACCCAAGCATACGGGACATGCTCCAATGAAGTTATATCAAGTTGGTGTACCAATGGAAAGAGTAGCCATTGACATTGCTGGTCCTTTGCCTCAGACTCGTGCTGGAAACAAGTACATTTGTGTGGTGATGGATTATTTCACCAAGTGGCTTGAGGCATATGCAATACCAAATCAGGAAGCTATAACAGAAGCTTTGGCTGTTTGTGATTTCTTCTTCAGATTTGGTATGCCATATGAACTGCACTCAGATCAAGGCCGTAACTTTGAATCAGCTGTGTTCCATGCAAGTTGTTTGGCATACAAAAGACTAGGAGAATGCCACTTCA
>NW_013666398.1:0-25872 GCF_000517525.1 Limulus polyphemus
CTACTTCTTATAGAACATTCTCATCATCCAACATAGAAAGTTTAACATGTATTGGAGCCACCAGTTTCCTTAGTTGTTTGTTGGACTGTATTCGCCAAAATCAGCTAGAAATTCACAGTTAGTCCAGCAAGTCGTTCTTGTACCATAACATTCAGAGCTGATCAAACTAAGCCTAAGCTACCGTCTTTTATCTTTGCACAAATATGTCCTCCAAGTATAATGAACCTTGTTTATTAGATACTGACAGTTCTATTGAAACAACAAGTCTCACCATGATGAGAGTCAGGAGATTAGCTTCATTGGTACTACATGGGAGTTTCACACCATTGATACTGTTTTCAAGCTCATTACAATTAGTAACCTCTCAAAACAATCTGGTAATTTCTGTCAATCTACCATTTGCTTGCAGTGAATTAACGTTCTCACCATAATGTGGAACTTCTCTGTTATGGTCTCATTTTCTGTGTTCTTTTAGTATCGATTTTCTTAAGTAGCAAAGGAATGCCTATTTAGAGAGTGTGAACAAAAACAAAAAAAAAAATGAACAAGTGCTCTGAAAGGCAAAAATTAAAGTAACACACTGGAGTAAACCAACATTCACCAGAATATAAACCTTGGAAGTTATAATTGAGATTAACTCTTATTAATCGGGAACTTTAGATATTCGACCAGGAACATTTATAAATTTCGAACATTACAAACCATTTAACTTCAGTGGATTCACATCGGACATTAGTACTTTTACGAAAACATTACCTAACGTCATCGGTGGAAAAACCGGCGTGTGACCAGATAGCTCCCTATTAAGTGAATTATGCCTACATCAACTAGAAATTAACTCGCAAATCGTGAACCCTCGATACGACGTCACAGAAGTTCCAGACCAGAAAGGAGACTTGTTTGTAAGTTTGTAAAACTTTTGTATATAAATTATTGTTTGTAATAATTATTGGTAATAACCGTTATTGTAAATTTTATTATTGTTTGTATATTGAAATATATTTGTATTCAAAAAGAAAACTGTGTGTATCAATCTTGTTGGCAAATATCATAAACTGGATACATATCGGCATTTATTTAACTATTAAATCTAAATTACAATTTTACTCGATTTCAGGCTATTTGAAACTGTAATACGTAAAACAGGTGATTAAGTAAAACCCGAGAGTTAAATTAAGGTATTTTGATGGTGGTGATACCAAAAACTCCATTTTTTCCTTGAAAATATATAACATTTGGGATGCAAGGTACCATCCTTTCCAACTGCATCATTCAGGGGTCAATAGAAAGCCGCTAACTATTCTGTCTTCTAATGTGCATGTCGAGTCAGTAACCCCGAAATGGACAGCTTGCTGGTAACTAAGGCCCAATAGGCAAATAAGAGGATAAATTAGAAATATGCGATGTATTGAAGATATTAGTTTGAAACAGCAAATATTGGGAAAAAGGAAGAAGATGGAAGTACATAAACATGCAAAAATATTAGCAAAACGTTCATCCAGTTTATAGAAGGGTAGCTTTAATAATGAGAAGTTTTATGATTATTAATATAGTGTACAAAAATACAATTGCTCAAGAAACACAAAATGTTCAATTGGTAGCTTTTCTGTATCACGTTCAATAGATTGATAAATATATACTTGACACATATATCATTTAAGTTTGGGATTTAAAAAAATTCTGTGGGATATTGAATTTTTGCTGTTTTGTCTTTCAGGAGTTTTTAAATTTACAGGCAAACAATTTAAAGAAGAAAACTTTATTTAAATCTTATAGTCTCCAGGTGGAACAGCGGTAAGTTTGTGGATTTATAACGCTAAAATCTGGGGTTCGATTCCCCGCGGTAGATACAGCAGATAGCCCAATGTGGCCTTGATATAAAAAATATCTGTGTAAATCGATATTTAGTATTTTTTATGTAATACGTGTCTTATATAAATCATATATTAGTCAATACATGTTTGTCTTATTAATTTTCAGTGTTTAATTACGAAAGCTAAATCTGAGCTGGTACCAACTAAAATAATAAAATGAGTGGGATTAAACAGAGCCTCAATAATCAAAAGCTTTGACTTAATATCGATATTGTTAAATCAGTGAATAATAAAAATGTCTTAGCAAAAAGCTTATGCTGAGCTTTACAATTTCTATCAATCACTTTTTTCAGGTTTTAGATTTTGTCTATATCTGTTAAAAGGAATATTGTATAGTCACTTAGGTTTGATATAAGTCAAATTTAGAGTTCAAGGTTGGCAAGGATTAAACATTCAAGATTTCTGTGGTGAATGAGACATCCCAGTAACTGATCAGCTTTGGAAGGTAATTTGAAACAAACATTGGCCACTTTAACAAAGTTGTGATTTGTTGTTTTATAGCATATACATATATACAGTATTGAAAATAATTATGAAAATGGTGAGAGAAAATATTATCGTGCAAAAATTAACTGCACCAAAGTACAGGCACTTGCTGATAGTTTACACTGTAAATGATTGTCAGCCAACCAGTCAGAAAGCACCGTATAAGTATATGGGCAGTCATGCATTCCTAGTAGTAAAAGTGTGCCCAGTCATGGCTGCCAGAACTGAAATATCACTTGACAAGCATGTAGAAATTAAAGTTTTGGTTGGTCAAGGACACTTAACGTGGAAAACTGTGACAAGGTATCATCATGATCTGAAACTCAACAAATCTTAAATTAAGTATAGTAGAGCATATTCTTTATTAGAGAGAAATGGTCAAGCACATACTTTGTCAAAACCCTCTTGTAGATGGTGGCGTGAGCGTTACTTCTAGAACAGTACAGTAAACTTTAGTATTATGAACGTTTAGCTACTCAAAATCCAATACTGAGATGTACAATTCAAATAAAAGTTTGCAATAAGCATTGGATCAGTGGACTATAAACAGTGGAATGAGCGAAGCTGAAAATGTGTACTTTTCAGATATTAATCCAATATTGAAACATTCAGCAACAATAAATGAGAGTTTGTTCAATGATGGAGAAAAAATAATGATGTAGTCAGGGAACAATACATACCATTAAGTATTGTGGAAGATGTTTGAGGCTGCATCTAAATCCACTGATGTCGATGATCTACACAAAATTGATGGTACTCTGAATGGTGACATACTCTCGGAAACACGACTCATGAGGCGAGGATTGATCTTATACCAAGACAATGACTTCAAGTGTAAGAAAATGTGGTAAAAGATATCGCTGCGGCAAGAAGCCAATGGATCAGTCACAACCATGTACAACTTCATGATATCAACATTCTTGAGGCTATATGGTATTAGGTATAAGCTGAGAAGGTTAAAAGCCATTCAAACAACTTGGCTGAATTCTGGGGAGTAAAACAAGGCATTTGGAACAATATTATACAATCGTACATTGACAAACTGTATGGCAGCATAAAACCAAAGTGTCCTGCTCTGTGTAAAGCAAAGGGTTCATGTATAAAGTAGTAGCCCATTGTATAACTTCCTATCTTTTGTATTTTCTATGATGATGTTTTGCAACCTTAATAAAAAACCATTAGTTTCTCATTATTCGTGGTTTTTAACTCCTGTAAATTTATCAGTTGTTTGTTTTCCATGATTATTTCCATTACTATAAATGTATAAAATATCAAGGAAGAGAAACCAACTTATTAGGTCCAGTAGAACTAGCAGAAATATATGCATCTTTGAACACTAAGACTTCAAAGTTTCTCCTAATGTTCAAACAACGAACTCGCTTTTGTGTCTTCTCCTAGTATTGAAATGGCGAAGATATTTTGGTTTTCATCTAGCAGTCAGGTATCGAGGTTATCCTAGAATGGATACGTTTTGCTTGGTTATGCTAAAAAAAGGCTCTCCAGTGGCACAGCGGTATATCTGCGGACTTACAATGCTAGAATCCGGGTTTCGATACCCGTGATGGACAGAGAACAGATAGTCCATTGTGTAGCTTTGTGCTTAATTATAAACAAACAAACAAGCTAAACAAAAGGAAGGTGATGTTCTCTTGCATAATCTAAACAACACCTTCAGAAAATGATAATATCATCGTGTTGGTTGCATTATTTTTTCCCTTTTAATTCGAACTAACATTTGTGTAATATTTTCGTACATCTTCTTTCGCATACAAAACTGAATAAAAATACTTGAAACTGATGTACGACACATGTGAAATTGACATCACAAGATCCTACGTGAGACTACACTTAGAAATAACATGAAGAAGTGTTTCTAGTTTTATTTTAGATTTGATTGGAGATCAGAACTGTCTGGTAATTGTATTCTATTTGAAAGTAATTAATATTATCTAAGAAATTGTTTATATCTTATTGTTGTAAATACTAAATATTATTGATGAAACAAGATTCTGTTTCGATTTCCATATCATTATGCTTTATAAGACGTCAAATCAAGGAAGAAATAATATAAAGTTGATTACAAAGCCATTTAATCTGAAATATATAAATAATTAATTGTTTCAAGATTTTGTAATTTTCTATAATTTTCAACTTTATATTTTATTTTATGTCGGTATTTTCGTTCGACATATTTTGGAAAGTTAAAAATCGCTCAACGACATTATTATTTTTTACTAGCTTAACAGACTTTTATTCATTGAAGCTAACACTTTCATACTAATTTCCAACTATTTTAAGCAATTATTAAATCTGCTGCTACTCAGTTTTGTTTTATAGAACGGAAGCGATTGTAAAATGGCGTTACCAGTTCGTCTCCTGCTTTTAATTAGGAATAACGTCTTTTAGTTCTTTCTTTCATAGTCCACCTAACGTATCGAATTCATGAACTATAATTAAAGATAGACATTATACTACACGTTAGAACTTATAACAAATAACTGATGAGACTAAACATTTAATAATATATATATATATAAGGGATCAAAAACGTAAAATATAAACGAATAATAGACAGCAGAATGGTTTAGATTTCATCGTTTTATACCAAACTGTTCTAACTGGGTTGATGGAATTTAATGTAATGGAAAAGATTAAGAAAATCAGTCAACTATATGATAGTAAGATAATAAAAGAAGGAAAATTTATTGGATGATAGAGCATGCTACAACGTTTAATGAGTTTAACATATATGCACAAACAATACATAACAGTCAGATTTAGCATCTGAAGGAAAGAGAGTGCGATGGAATAGCTTCTCTATACTTTATATAATTCTTACTTTAAATAAACAACAACGAAATAAATCAAACAACGTATACTGAAAATTCAGGGTATACAAAGAAAACTGAGGTTGAAACTCGTGTCAGAACAGTAAAATGTATCCGTATGAGATACGTGCCTACGGAAACCTGACACACACAGCGGTGGGGATACTCAATCCGCCGTAGATTTAACTTTTATACCTAAGCCTCACATTTGAAATGAAATTTGAAATTATGAGTATATGGGATTCTCAAGCTTATATCTTACACTGTTGATCGACTACAGGCAGTAGTGGGAAGGTGGATAATCTTAATGTAATACAAGTAAACAAAACAGTTACTAATATTTTAATACACAGCATACTAGGAATGATAATGAAAACTTACTTATTGAAGGTGTCACATATATAAATGTTTGATGACGCAAAAATATAAAGAAAATTGGGATACCCCTTTCCCTACTTTCAATAATGTAATTCTTTATTCAATGTCCACCAGGAGTAGTTTGCTGTTAAAACATATTCTCGGTTGTATAAAATAACCATGCTTATTACATAACTCTCGTGGGTTATATACACAAGCTACTGACAAACGTATGTGCTTTTGGCTAACAGCACACAGGTACAGTTAAATGATTTACAGTGTCGTCAAAAACGGTGTTATGTAAAGATTTAATAATGGTGGTGTTTTGCACATCTTATCTACTCGGACAGAAGAAATTAAAGTCACTAATGAAAATAGAGGTTTTCATAATTAAAGAACATGAAGTAATTTTAAATACCAGAAGTGTTTGGAATACTTACAGTGGTGGTAAAAATTATCGCATCACCAAAACCTTTCAAACTTTTTTCGGAAGCATCGTCCGTTTTGGGGCCCTAATACTTGTAGGTGCAAATGTGTTTCGTGGATGATGTAATACAGTCTAATTATTACATCCGCATCTTTATGTGCTGTTTGGGTATTGTTTCAGCCATTTTTTTACTGATAGCCAGTTTAGAAGCCTATCTGCCACAACGTGCGTGCAATGCTACCGTGGCCAAGGGTTACGAGTTACTTCCACGAAAAAAAAATCATTCATTGTTTCTTTAAACAAAGAGGGACTTTCAACAAGGAAGACTACTAGAAAAATTAAATTTAACCAGTCTACTGTTGCAGATCGTATTCTGAACCACATGGTCCTGTAGAATCGTCGATCATCGTCCACAGACCTCAAAATAGCACGACAGGAAACTTCAAAGATATCTGTCACTGCATGTACTGTTCGGTCTCACCTGTGTTCAGCCGGTATCCCAGCAAGACAGCCAAGAAAGAATTTAAAACCCTTCCTCATCAACAAGCTGAGGAAGATTAGGCTCAACTGGGTCAAAGGGCTTGCTGACTGGATTGAAGCAATGTTGAGTAAAATTATCTTATCGGACGAATCAAAGTTCAATCTGTACAGGTCTGATGGGAAGTTTGTACGACGTCAGTGTGGATAAGATTTTCATCCGCAAGGTCAAGTGATATGGGGATGTGGCCAGGGTGTGGGACGCCGGCATTTTGTGAAAGGTAAGCACTGTCAGTAGTGACAAGTACATTGGGATCCTCGAGTCCCGGTTAAAGCCAACTATTCGGGATTACTTCGATGGAGCTGACCAGAGCACATTCCAGGATGACTATGCTTCATGCCATAGGACTAAAAAAGTTGCTAATATTCGTGAACTCTAAGCAGAAGACATGAAATAAAGAGGACATTCCACTCCATGTGTATTGAAAAATATATCTTAGTTTTTATTTGATTACTTCAGGTGAAGGACTATCTTCAGAGGGAGAGAATCAAATCACTACTCTGATGAAGCAACAGCACAGATATCAACCCTGTCGAAAATTGCTGGAAGATAATGGATAGCAAAGTGCAAGAGAAGAAACCGAGAAGCACCTTGGAAATGAAGGAAGCCCTAATCCAAATGTGGCATCATGAACTCACATCTGCCTACATTCAGTACCTCGTGCACTCTATGCCATGGCAATGTCAAGCAGATATCTAGTTCAGAGAGGGTACAGCCAAATACTAAAACAAGAAACAGACTCGTGACAACTTTTTGTCAATTACATTAGGGGTGTTATCCTTAAATCCAGGTGTCCTTACCAGGAGAACATTTTCATATTTGCCAAGTATTTGTTCATCACCTGCTGTAACACGTATTCCACGGTTTATTTGTTAATAAAGATGCATATATGTCTTAGGATGACTGAAATATGGGTCAGCTTACACTATACGATGTTCATGACCGTTTTATACTAGTTCTAACACTTCCACAATGCACAATCTCATAAAAAGAATAAAGAAACCAAGAAAAGTGTGAAAAAAATTGGGTGATGCAATACTTTTTCTACCATTATAGTTTCGCTTAGATGAAAATACTAAAACATGCACATGTTTCAAATTTAACTCTACGTTATCAATATACTTATAAAAAATAGATTAACCATTGTTCTATATCATAATTTTTATGCTAGTAATATAGATTGATTTATGATATTTTATACAATATTTACAATGACGACAGCTTGTTGTTTTGTTTTCGCTGATGCTACTGTAACACTCCAAGGAACGATTGTTTCTAACTTGATATATGGATTGAAAAAAAAATCTCTTCGTCTTTTCGTAATTGTTGTCAGCTTTTCAAAACGTTTTTTATTTGGCCTGTATTGCCTGATACTGAAACGTGTGATCTTTCATACAGAAGCAAATCTGTAGACGCTAATAAGGTAATTCATACCACGTGGCTAATTCTTTACATGGTATATTTAATACGCTGCCCCGTCAGTCTCAACGCCCGCGCTTCTGACAGGCCTTCTTTGTCACCTAGGGTAAGGGAATCAATAAACACGCTCCGGGAATAGCGACCGGGGTAGCCGCCGTCTAGTAGCTGGAGACAAGGTTAATTTACTGTACACATTAAAAGGTTGGACACAACGGCTGTTTGGCAGGATAGGCAAATGTGGCAGGTGTCTTTTCCAGTTTTTATGGATAGCAATGATTTATCATCGAACTAGGGATCTGATTTTTGACGGGTACAACATCAGCTTATTCCTTAGCAGGTCAGCATAAACAACGGTTCCTTTAAAATGCTTAAAAGCCTTTTATCATAAAGTACACACAGAAGAAGGCACTTCGGAATATGAAAACTTCAAAAACTTTAAACTGCTTATTTTACCAAACGTGTCCCTCCTATAGATTCGTCAAAATGTTCCTTAACTTTCCAAACAGTGAAATGTTTCAATAGCTTTTCAAATGACTGGCTTAAAGCTGCGTGGTGATAGCAGCTAGGAATAATGGATGTTATTATTTTCTTAACTTACATTTGCTGATAAGTAATCACTAAAGGGATAAAGGTGAAGAAAGTATAAACACAACTAATAACTCTCAGTTGAAATTGAAACGAAGTTGGAATCGTGCTCAGATTATTCTAGCAGTATAGATAGATGTATACTACCACTGACACGCAAAATATCATGTCAAAATAAAGTCGATAAAACAGAAAACTCAAAATTCGCTCTCAAAAGACTTTAGATATAAAACTTCATTGAGACTTTGCATTAATGATTGAAGCATGTAGATATTATAGCAATGCAACGTAACTTTCTTTATAGCAACTTGTCTAATGTAAAACTAATTCGTTTATATTATTATATATAGTGTGAATTGGGCTTATTTACATTAATCTGTTTGGTGTGAAGTGATTTGAATTACGATACTCTATCTAGAGCAAAGTGAGTTTGTTTAACCTAATATGTCTAGTGTAAGTGAGCTGATATACATTACTATATTTAGTGTGAAATGAATTAGCTTGTATTATCTATATCACTGTGATTGAGCTTATATTACGTTATTTAGAGTAATGTTACTGACATTGTAAGTTTCTCTACTGTGAAAAGATTTAAATGACTGTTTCTAGTGTGAAATGATTGGGTTTATATTACTTTGTTTAGTGTGACATTATTGGGGTTGTAACCTTCTTTAGAGTGAAGAGATTTTTATGAATGTGTCTAATGTGAAATAGTTGAGAATGGTATTTTATTTATTGTTAAGTTATTGGGGTTGTAATCTTCTCTAGAGTGAAGAGAGTTTTATAAATATGTCTAATGTGAAGTAGTTGAGTAGGGCACTTTATTATTAAGCTATTGGGGTTGTAACCTTCTCTAGAGTGAAAAGATTTTTATGAATATATCTAATATGAAGTGGTTGTGTATGGTACTTTATTTATTATTAAGTTATTGTGGTTGTAATCTTTTTCTAAAAGTGAAGATTTAGATAATTGTGTCTGGTGAAAAACCTAAAAAATTTCCTTTAACGTGAAGTGGTCCGTTTATTGAGATTTGTGTTTGTTTGTGTGTTAAAGCTTCTCAAAAATGAAATGACTGGGCTATTGTTATTACATGTTTAGCGTGAAAGAGAGATTTATTGTGGAACTCGACCAAACTAGTTGTCTAGTATTTTGTTGTTTTATGCGACTCCTCACACCTTTGTGTTACGTTATTCTGTGAATTAATCATTATAAAGAAATCTTTTTTTTCTAGCACTATTTACTGTATGTAGGTTTAATGACAGCGCACAAGGGTATCCAGTATTCGGCCCTAAATGTTAATCAGATTTTTGAAACCGCGCTTTTGTAAGATTGAAAGAAGTTAAAGGGGAAAAAAAAAGAAGAGAGAGAGATAGGGAAAGCAGGAAACCCAATTTTACAAGCAAGGGAATACACTCACAGATATTAAGTTAATTATACTGCGTATTGCAGCGTTATGATTACGACACAGTCCCTTAGGCCTAATCGTCTTTCGTGTTTAAATCTCTGTCACTATGTGTACAACAACTCTGTTATTCATCTTCTACAAATGGTTTCTACTTAATGCTCATAACACCTACAGGTTAACTTTAATCAGGCTTATTCTGGTGGCTCGCCCCATTGATTCTCGATGTCTTTAAAACCATCATAAGAGCTAAAGAGCTCTGCAAACATGGTCTTCAGGTTCCCTTTCAATTAATATGTACAGGCCTAATGCTTCTTAAATGATGTCCATCCGTTTAGGCATAGGGAGCGTCAATAAGCTCAATAGAAAATTTAAATTACTACAGTTCCAAATTTGTGATTTCAGAAGCTGATAAATTAAAAAGTGTTGTTCTGAAATGTAATCTGTGCTAACATGATGGGAGATTGACAAAGGTCGTTCGGACAGCTAATACTAGCATTGTCGTTTTTAGTGGAGCGTCCCTATCACTACGTAACAACTGGCAGCTGTCATATTTTAACGGCAACGTTGTTATCTCGGTGATTAAATCACTTGGCCCGGATAAGCGATTTGTCAAACACGTGAACGGTATGAACAAAACAGGAGACTTTATCCCCCAAAAACTTTGTACTTATTGTAATAATAGAGTAGGTGTAAAGCTCTATTGTTGGGGAGTTCTGATAACTAATTACACATCACAGCAGTATGTCCGCGGACTTACAACGCTAGAATCCGGGTTTCGATACCCGTGGTGGGCAGAGCACAGATAGCCCATTGTGTAGCTTTGTGCTTAATTACAAACAAACTAATTACACCTCAACAGTGATACTTCGAGTATGATATTTGAAAACAACGAAAACATTTAAAATATTATACCTTTATGACAAGGATACAAAAAAAATACGAAAGGTTCTAAGGAATTATCATTTTAATTACAAATGTGAACTTGACATATATATAATGAAAAATGACATATTGTAAACATTTATTTAACCCTATCAACAGTTTACAGATATATTACCCTTATATCATTATCTGTGGATAAATCCTGTTACAAATCGCTTGTAGTTAGTTTTGAGTTTCACACAGTTCTCTTGAAAAATATGCAGAATTTCTTATAACAATTACCATTTATATATGTATAGATTTCTAATTAATACCTCTGCCCCAGTTTCTCTTCATTAACCACCTGTATATTAAAGTTTCTTGCCCAAAATACATCACTAAATTTTACTTAGCACTCAGGTTCTCCTTATTAACTACCTTTTACATATACAGTGGTACATACTTATATCACATATATAAAACTTCCCTTTGTTATCCACCTTCATATAGTGATTACCGGGTAATAATAGTCCCATCCTATTTCATTTTGTTAACCACCTCATACACTGATTACCGGATGATATGAGTCACAACCTATTTCATTCTATTAACTAGCTTTTTACAGTGATTACAGGATTATATCGGTCCCACCGCATTTTATTATGTTAACCAGCTTTTTACAGTGATTAATGGATTATATCAGTCCCACCCTTTTCCATTCTATTAACAAGCATTTTACAGTGATTACCGGATTATGTCAGTCCAACCCTATTTCATTCTGTCAACCAGATTTTTACAGTTGATACCGGATTGTATCAGTCAAACTCAATTTCATTCTGTTAACCAGCATTTTACAGAGATTATCGGATTATATCAGTCCCACCCTATTCCATTCTGTTAACAAGCTTTTTACAGTGATTACCGGATTATATCAGTCCAAACCTATTTCATTCTATTAACTAGCTTTTTACAGTGATTACAGGATTATATCGGTCCCACCGCATTTTATTATGTTAACCAGCTTTTTACAGTGATTAATGGATTATATCAGTCCCACCCTTTTCCATTCTGTTAACAAGCTTTTTACAGTGATTACCGGATTATATCAGTCCAACCCTATTTCATTCTGTCAACCAGATTTTTACAGTTGATACCGGATTGTATCAGTCAAACTCAATTTCATTCTGTTAACCAGCATTTTACGGATTATATCAGTCCCATCCTATTCCATTCTGTTAACCAGCTTTTTACAGTAATTACCGGATTATATCAGTCCAACCCTATTTCATTCTGTCAACCAGATTTTTACAGTTGATACCGGATTGTATCAGTCCCACCCTATTCCATTCTGTTAACAAGCTTTTTACAGTGATTACCGGATTATATCAGTCCAAACCTATTTCATTCTGCCAAGCAGTTTTTTACAGTTGATACCGGATTGTATCAGTCCCACTCAATTTCATTCTGTTATCTAGCTTTTTACAGAGATTATCGGATTATATCAGTCCCACCCTATTCCATTCTGTTAACCAGCTTTTTACAGTAATTACCGGATTATGTCAGTCCAATCCTATTTCATTCTGTCAAGCAGCTTTTTACAGTTGATACCGGATTGTATCAGTCCCACTCGATTTCATTCTGTTATCTAGCTTTTTACAAAGATTGTCGGATTATATCAGTTCCACCCTTTTCCACTCTGTTATCCAGCTTTTTACAAAGATCGTCGGATTATATCAGTCCCACCCTATTCCATTCTGTTATCCAGCTTTTTACAAAGATCGTCGGATTATATCAGTCCCACCCTATTCCATTCTGTTATCCAGCTTTTTACAAAGATCGTCGGATTATATCAGTCTCACCCTATTCCATTCTGTTATCCAGCTTTTTACAAAGATTATCGGACTATATCAGAGGGTAAATTCAGAAGTAGAGTAGCAAGAGATTGATAATATGTATTATCTGAAGAGTGTAAATTCAGAAGTAGGACAGCAAGATATTCGAAGCCCAACAAATAAATTATACCTTTTTATTTTTAAAATTCTCACGTAAAAGCAAAACGTTAAATCGGTTTCTATTTAATAAAGTTATTAAACGTTTTTTGGGCAAACACATCTACTAATGATAGATTAATTAACAAGGAATATTCTATAAGAATTATTACTACCCGCTGTTATGAAGTTTATTGTAAATGTTAGATACATTCACAGTTTCAACCGAGCATGGGTATCAGAAGTTATGTTTTGAGTTATCTTCGAAGTTTCTTTGAAAACAGAAAAATATATCAGAACGTTTGTTGGTTACTTATTCTATAAGTGAAAATAAAGAAGAATGTGTTATTTTACGACAACTACACTACATCTGCTATACTCAATGCCGATGATGTCTTTCGCTGAATGCTAGGTCTCATCGGACAAGCTGGGACACGACACACATAGTAGTTGTTCAAGCACTGTTTATATCATAAGTTTTAACGAACAACGACTGTTGTGGTGTGAATTAGATTAAGTAAATAAACTGTATTTATTATCATTTCAATTCAAGTCATTTTGAAAGAGATTTTTATAGTTAGAGTTAATGACATGATGTCATTTATTTATTTTATTTTTACCACTGATTATTATTTTTTTATTCGAACTAGCTTTACTATCTTTCAGAACAACTGGCGATCCAGTAAATCTCCTTATTCCCAGAGCGGGACGAGCAACCACAACATCAATGGGAGAAAACTACGTTGGTAATTATAAGAACTTATGAGTGAAAGCAAAGAAAATCAGGTCATAGTATATCAACCACATTACATCTGCCATATCCACTTTGTACTAAAGTGAAAAGGGCAACAGATAGGGCGATAGCTTCCTTTTAGAGCAAAAAATAAATAAATAAAAAAGAGATGTGAGAATTGTCGTAAACGTTACATGAAAGAAACAAATGTGTTCCATACTAATTATCTCATTCGTTTGTTTATAAAACAAAGGAGGAGCTGAAGGCTTTACTTTGTATTATATATATCGACGAAATGAAGCAAAATGATAATTCGTACTGTCCCTTTTGTGTGTGTGAAAATTACTTTAGTCGTCGTGGTCAGGCATGGCCAGGTGGTTAGGGTGCTTGACTCGCAAACTGAGGGTCGTGGGTTCGAATCCCCGTCACGCCAAACATAATCGCCCTTTCAGCCGTGGAACGTTATAATGTGACGGTCAATCCCACTATTCGTTGGTAAAAGAGCATCTCAAGAGTTGGCGGTGGGTGGTGATGACTAGCTGCCTTCCCTCTAGTCTTACACTGTTCAATTAGGGACGGCTAGCGCAGATAGCCCTCGTGTAGCTTTGTGCGAAATTCAAAACAAACAAACCTTCTTTCTTTTGTTACTTAATCCTTAATTATCACATTAGATGTTAATTGCATACTTTGTATTGTGAAATTCAAAACAAACAAACAAACATTTATTCACCGAATGGAAGCATTTTTAAAGTGTAACTCAGAAGCATGTAGTTTCGTGATTTTTGATTTTATTTTCCTACTCGAGTAGACATCTTTTCATTTGTTTACAGATAAGCACAAATCTATACAACTAGCTATCTGTGCTGTGCCGATCACGGGTATCGAAACTCGGATTTTAGCGTTATAATCCTTTAGACTTATCGCTGTTCCACTGGGGGGCGACATCTTTTGTGAACTCAAAAAAAGCTAAAAGAAAAAATAATGACCTCAATGATCTTTTTAAATCATTTTAGTAAAAATTTATTTCTACATATTTTTTCAATTATTTTCAAATTTGAAATTTCTTTTCTTTTCTTTGCACCAGGGTTTCCATATCGTTTATATTTGTAAGTTATTGTTATGAATTGTTTTTCTATTTTTAGGTTTCAATACACTTTAACTTGATTATTGTTTTATGTGTTAATATTTCTTGATTCTTGTATCACTTTAGAGTAAACTTTTATTTCTTTATATCTTAATTTTCTGTCTACAGAGTGAGTTTTCATAAATGACAATTTACATTATATATATATATACGTCTATGTCCCTGTACCTGTAAGAATACCTCCACCTCTTCGAAGCGTTCTTCGGTAGTAAGTAAATAGTGGATTTTCCTCACTCTAATGTATATAGAAAAAAACATATCACTTTATATATACTAATAAGTTATAACTTATCCCTCCCAGCGGATCAACGATAAGTCTGACGGCTCATATTGCTAAAAACTGAGTTTCGATACACAGACAGCTTATTCTGTAGTACTGTGCTTAAAATCAAACTAACTCGTGTAACTTACGCACATATGAGACACATAGATGTATACTCAAACAAACATGGTTGATCAAGTTCACATGAACTTAACAGTTTTAGAAAAATTTAATATTGAATAAAATTAATTGAATTTTCGTTTAAGTCATGTTGCTACAATCGCCAGTGAAATAAAACTCCATATTCTGCCATCCCTTTGCTAAAACTCATCGGTTAAACTAAAGTTTTCTATAAAAAACCTACACTTAAGGTTATAATCATTATAGTTGTATCAAACAAAGAAATTCGCCAGATATTTTTATCTGGACTGGAATAACTGACTAACAAAAAACACAAACGTTTAGTTTAGTCTAAAGTAAGGGTTTTAGTGTTGCTTATCTATTATCTGTCTTCCTGGCTATAAAACAATGGTTTTTAAAAGTTTTCAAATTTTTTTTTGTTTTTTATTCACGAGTTGAAACCAAATTTGTATGAGAAATAAAAACTGTATGTTTCAATTCAACATTCTTATATCTTAACAGTTGGGCCTTTTGTTTTAATTAAACATCATTTACTTCTTTAAAAAATGAGTAAAAGTAATTAATTTATAGATTCTCGGCCTATAAATCAGCATAAATTGTTCTAGTGCATTATTTAGAGTCTATTACGAATAGACATTGAAACCATTTCAATTACAATTGAAATCTATTGGTTCTCTTGTAATGAAGAGCCCCCCCCCCTAGTGGAACAGCGGTATGTCTGTGGACTTACAACTCTAGAATCCGAATTTCGATACTATCACTGATAGTCATTGTGTAGCTTTGTTCTTAATTACAAACACGTAAATGTAATGAAGAATTTAGTCATACAAAAGTTGTTAAATTGTTCCTCGTGTTTTATACATACAAGGCATATTTTAAACGGTTACATTCAAATTCTGCAGAGATTGTACGTACGTCTAGATTGAAATTTTAAAGCTAATATATATATATATGTAGCTGATATGTTTAACAAAATACATAAGTGCCAGTGTATATATATTAGCATATTAATTATATTATTAGTAAATATTTTTTTGAATTTTGTTATAAAGTCATAATTGAATAAACTAGATGGATGAAAGACAAACGTGTCCTTTAATTATTCCGTATAGTAAGCTGCTTATCAATATTTTCAAATATAATTTTTTTTCATTGCAAGGTTAATATGTAAAACAATTCAATAGATGGCGCTGCTAATGATAATGGGCTATTTGTATATTTATCAAATATATCACGTATTCTGACACGAAATAACAAGGAGATAATTGATAACGAAATTGATTTTATGTTTGTCATGAAAAAAAAAAGCTCTTTCACACGAAAATGAAATGATTAGTCAACATGTTCAAGCACAGAACACCAAAGAAAACATTTTGTGGCTTTGTAAGATTTGGACAAAGAAATCGCGTTGTTCACAAAATGCTAAACGATACCTTTATACAGACAAGTGGCTGCATGGTGTTTCTGTACACTTCTGACGTATATGGTACGGTGCTGAATAGGAGAGATGGGGGAGTTAGAGTTGATATGTGTCACTGATAACATGTGTTTTCTTATCCACTTGATACGGACCGCATTTTACTTTTAATATTTAAATACCATTTTCTTTGTAAGTAAAATTATAAGAACATATATTGCGTAAATTCACTTCTCTTTTCCGTTCGAACCCACACACAGTTTTTATATTATTAGAAGAACTACTAATAATAATATTATTATTAATAATATTAATAATAATTAATAATTCCAAACATACTTATTTACAGATGACTTAAGCCAGAATTTTACATTTCTAAGTGAATGCGAAATTGGTGGATATAGTAACTTGACGAAACTCTTATTTTTTTATTTGAAGCACAAAGCTATATGTATTATGTCCATCAAAACGAATCAATCTAGAATTTTAGATGAAGAGCACAGTAGATGAAACTCAAATGTATGTAATGAAAGAACAAGGATAGAAGTCAATAAAGGAAGGAAAACGGTAAGAGATTTAAATAAGTATGAAAAACTTTTACAAAAATATCAGCAAACCTTTATTAGATTATCTAGAAATATGTCAAGTATGGTTGGTGTATTTATTCTAATAACTAATTTTATTACAAGAGATATAACTTTAAGAAATAAATAAAACGTTAATGGAATAGTAATAACATTTTGCAGTGTTAAAGAAACTACTTTTTGCGAAAACAAACCAATTTGATGTCCACTGTATATGGTATAATTATGGTTATTTATGCAATTACAATAACAGAAACGGTGAAAAGGACATTTCTTTTTCTTGAATAGTGTTTCTCAAACATCGTTCCGCTGTCAGTGGATTTCACAAGAACAAAACGCTGCTTTAGAACATAGATAACTATACTGATGACCAGGTTGGTTCTTAGTTGCGGTCTATGTACACAGCTTACTCCGAGAGGAAATTTTATTATTACATGTCATATTTAGACAATTAGAACTATCTGTGTAATTTTTAATGTTAAATTACTATTGTCATTGTAAAACGCTTATTTTTCATATAATTCTGACATTGTTTCGACATGTTGCAAACCGTCTTTATTTCTTATATTCGTATTTATTTTCTGATTTCCTGCACAGCCTCCATTTGATTAAAATCTGCCATATTTCCAGTCGCTTCTGTACTGACTTCTTCGCAGAAAGTAAAGAAAGTCATAAAATCACATATTTCCGTCTTTGTACTGTCCTTTCCTGTCGAAACGCGCCTCTTTTAAAGTAAAGCTTTGGGTCTGTTCACAATCAGTGTCGCAACTGTTTGCCCAAAATGTTTTTTATATAAAGGGAGCTTATTTCTTTTATCTAGAATGCTAACAGATTGTTTTTAATTTGGTTATAAAGTATGCCGTCAATCTGATTTTACTTGAAGCAATTCAGTAATTAAAAAAGTTAGAACCAATGATTTTGTCTTTTAGCTAGCACTACAGGCAAAATCTCGAGATTTCACAGAGTGCACAGTTTGCTAGTTCGTTTTCATTTGTTTCAACAATGGGATCATATTTTTGTTCTCAGTTTACCTTATTATAAATGTAATATTGGTTTCAAGTAGTCATCACTCATACTTACTTATCTATGGGTTACGCTTGTTGGATTTTCTCCGTCTGCCTGTCTGTTTTGTCGCAACTTGTGTTCTCTCAAGTATGTAAAAACGATACTAATCGACATAACAACTTAAAGTAAGAATTTTAAAATGACAAGTAAGTCTGGTTTGGTTTGAGTTTGGTTTGGTTTGAGCAAAGCTACTTTAGTAGTGATAGACTAGAGGAAAAGCAGCTAGTTAACACCACCCACCGCCAACTCTTGGGCTACTCCTTTTATCAACGAATAGTGGGATTGATCGTCAGATTATAATTCCCCACGACTGAAAGGACGAGTATGTTCGATGATGGGGATTCGAACATGCGATTCGTAGGTTGCGAGTCGAGCGCCCTCACAGCCAAGCCATCCCAGGTTCCCAGGCAAGTCTGAATGAAAGGTTTCGATCATATATAATTCTTTCATGACGTTTCCATATCTATGTGATATTTCTCTGATATATTTTAATTTTAAGAATAGTTGGATCTTTTAGCGTCAGGTAGCGCTCACGGAAATTTGTTTAGACATTCTGCTGATTATTTATAGATACTTACCAGACTAAGAAAGGACAGAAACAAAGAAAAACCCGTATTTAATCCAAGTCGATAGGCGTGACGAGTGTCAGTATGTTTAAATGCCACTGAGTCCGAGATTAAAACTGATGGTCACATGTGGTGTTAATTATCTGTCCTTCACGCACGGCTTGCCTGTCGGCAAACATTCTATTTCATTTTAAAACGCTCCCAGAAAACACTAGTGAATGACATGAAGGGAGAGTGCCGTCAGAAGTTACTCTTTGCATGGTATTGACTCCCGTGACCGAACCTGTTATCACTAGTGACAAGTATGACAGATTTCTAATGTCTTTATACTGACTTATAATCATCTGTTGAAAAAAGGCAAATCTATGTCCTTCCGTCTCCAGTCTCACTCTATGACATCTTAAGAATGTCCATGAAAATTTCTTGATAATAAATCAGAAAATCAGTACAATTGCTCGAACAAGGGAGTTCTGTTCGGCCTTTCGAACGTTCCTGCTTGTTATGTGTTGTCAGACCAATGTGGCTGACTGAGAAAGTCTTCCCTTTATGTATTAAATTGTTACATTGATATTTGATTGTTCGGTTAGAAATCTCCACAGCAAATATATAACTTCCACAGCTCATTTAGGTGACAACGAAAATTTATTACTGTCCCAAACACGGCGTCATTTACATTTTTTTCAATCGATATTTTTCCACTTGTGTTTCTTATGTGGTTACACCTATAATCGACGTTAGTACTTTCGACTTTATCACACAACAATGAAAGTGATAAGGATATTCTGAAGAAAAAGCAAAAACTTTATAGTTCATCATTAACGCAATTGTGGTTTGATATAAAGCAGCACATGAAAAGTATCGAAGCCAAACACATTCACAATAGACCTATCTCACGAGGAGACTTCAAAGCTTCCAGCTTAAGTAATATTAGGATCTTCATTACTAGAAAACTTTCAAACTTTCCAATTAGGTGCAAAAAATTGAGAGCCTTTAAAACACTACACAGCAAACTTGTTTTGTGTTTAATTTCGCATAAAGCTACACGAGGTCTATTTGCGCTAGCCGTCCCTAATTTAGCAGTGTAAGACTAGAGGGAAGGCAGCTAGTCATCACCACCCACCGCCAACTATTGGGTTAATCTTTTACTAACAAATAGTGGGATTGACCGTCACATTATAACGTTCCACGGCTGAAAGGGCGAGCATGTTTGGCCATGCCTGATGCACAGCAAATTTTTAACAGAAGGAATCCTAAACCCTTATAAAATAGATGACAAAATAATTTATAGGCTGTAACACAGAAAGTCCTTACTAATAGGAATCCTCCAACATTTGCAAAGTAAGTCTATAACACTAGGGATTTATAGATTGCAACATTGAAATTCCTTTCTCAAACACTTACAAAGTCCATAACACCAGAAAGTAGGAACTTATAGATTGTAACAAAGAAAGTCTTTCTTTACTTATAGAAATCCTCAAGCACTTACAAAGTAAGTTCATAACAATAGGAAATTATAGTTTACAACCTAAAAAGTCTTTACTTGTAGAAATCCTCAAGCACTTACAAAGTAAGTTCATAACAATAGGAAATTGTAGTTTACAACCTAAAAAGTCCTTACTTGTAGAAATCCTCAAGCACTTACAAAGTAAGTTCATAACAATAGGAAATTGTAGTTTACAACTTAAAAAGTCCTTACTAGTAGGAATCCGCAAGCGCTTCCGTAGTAAGCCCATGACACTAGGAAATTATAGATTACAACCTAGAAAGTTCTTACTGGTAGGAACCCTCAAACACTTCTATGGTAAACTCATGACACCAGAAAACTAGAGGGGCACTCAGTAGAGCGCATACCTTCGCCACGCAGCGTTGATCATATTTGGCTCTCAGAAAATGCGAAAATGAGTCCGTATGTCCGTTGTTATCAACAGACACGGACCATTTTTGGCAGGACAATGAGAAATAATATTCTACATAAGTTCAACAGGTTTCGTCAAACTCCAATCATTTTTGACCGAGTTATAGAGTAAAAATATCATGAAAAATCGGTCCCCTTTTTAACAGATAGAGATTTTTTAGATTTGGTGTTTCCTTGCTGTGACCTTGATCTTTAACCTTGACCCTTCAAACTCTAATAACTTCTAAGTTGGGTCATAGTCCAAATCTATACCAACTTTCGTCCAAATCAATTCGGCCGTTTTCGAGAAATCTTGCTGACAAACAAACACTATTATAGATTGCAATATAGCAAGTCCTTAATACTAGAAATCCTCAAGCACTTCCACAGTAAATCCATAACACTAGGAACTTTACGATGTAAAGTGTGTCAGTATCAGCAAAGTAATACCTGGTTACTAAAACAAAAATTAGTTACATAGCAACATTTGTGAACAACTAGGGTATTTCATTCTAAGATATGGACGAGTTAAACGTGAAAAACGATGTATGTTTCAAACTCAAAGAAAGTTGTATGTCCTTTATAATATTTGGCCATATTGTGTGGTGTATTGACAGTTCTTTTGTCTCCTTACATTTCATCATTCGCAGAGAAAATCATAGTATCCGAGAATATGATGATAAACGTTTCCAAAATAAGCAAATCCTTCTATGTATGCTGTCTATAGAGGTGTCTATTAACATTCTGAAAAGTGGCGCTCTGTATACAATAAACTATAAGTAGAAAATGGCCCAGTTTTTGAATCTAGCGTGTGAAGAAAATAAAGAGCAACCTTCTCACTTTCTAATCAAGATAATATATAAAAATGTTCTTTTCTATGTACGCAGATAGCGTGGAAACATAATTTATCAAACTCTGCCGGTTTCTGCATAGCTGGCGCCATAAGCTCCCAGGTAAACAATATATGTGGGAGATGGAACTGACAAGCACTTAAATCACGAGTCGACACGCAATTGTAGATTCACAAATGATTTTGTAGAATTTTATATTTTAAATGTTTGTGACGATCGCGTGTGAATACGATCGACTAACACCAACAAACTGTTAATCCGAGTTCGAAAATAATGATCTTATTTGTCCCATAAACAAAAATAAGCGAGCAGTCGATCAAATATGATATAATTCTCTTTTTCTTATGAACAAGAAATGAGATAAAAGTATCCACAGAAAAATAAAGACTCTTTTTTTAAGCCAAAATATGTATTAACTCTTTTTATTTGAGTAGATTGTTTGTTTTGTTTGTCAGACTTGAGTTCCTTACGTGTTTACGCCTCCCCCCCCCCCAGTGGCACAGCGGTATGTCTGCGGACTTACAACGCTAAGATCCGGGTTTCGATACCCGTGGTGGGCAGAGCACAGATAGCCCGTTGTGTAGCTTTGTGCTTAATCACAAACAAACAAAAAGTGTTAACGTCTACAAATTTCGCAATCGCATACTTAGAACTACTATTCTGTGAACCCGTTACATTCAAAGGAAGAAATTATTTTGTTTTAATTTGAGATGGGTAGGCCATACTGGAGTTCAATTTTACTCACTGCGGGAAGTAATGTTAGACATTTCAGGAAATTCAATCAACGAGCAATATGTGATTTTTTATATATTAGCAATAGCGGGTACTTGACCCTGTACTATAAAACGTAAGGTAAAGTATTAAAGTTATACTTTGTCTGACTTTGACAGTTATAGAACACGAAGAGTGTCGCACCTTTGGAAAAGAGAGTTCATAACAGTACGAACATTTAATTACTTTCAGTGTAGGTCCTTAATAGCAGAGGAATTTTAACCTTTTTAAAACATGACCACCTGATTTGCTAACTTGATAATTTAAAATGGGTTTTGTCTAAATACTTTCAAAAAATCAAGTTAAGCCATAAATGTTTCCAAAAACATAATCAGGCTTATGTATGTACGTGTGTGTGTGTGTGTATATATATATAGTAAGCTATAACTATGTGGTAAGACTGAACTGCTCTTCCACGTTCTAATGATAAAGAGAGAAAAACGTAATCTTTACGTTTAGGGCAAATAGTAATATTTAAGTTACACTCGACGATTCTATGTGTAAGTCCCAATACCTTTATAATGACATTCAACACCCATTTGTTTTGTCTAGGTGAATGCCTGATCACATCAGCACTGGAATCTGCAAACCAGCTGAACACAATTTGGCTATCAACGGCCAAACTTGCTAGTGTTGAAATGTTTACAAGTACTCTATGGATGACTATTAAGTTATTGCACTTCGAACTCACTGACAAAAGTCATGGAATTATATTCAGCTCTATTTTGTAAAATATTGCGATTTTCTTTTCTCGCTTAGCACAGTACTTTGATGCCACTTTTTCTTAAAAAAAATACTGGTTGTAATTTTTCGTTTGGTTGAACATTATGATGTCAGGTTCTGTTTAAATACAGGACTTAATTTCTCTGTTCTTATTTGGTAGAGTCCTAGTATTTCAAATTTTCTGATAAAAAGACAAAAAACTTGGTTCTCTTTTTTTGTTTGGTAGAACGGTATAGTGTCAGATTCTGGTTTGGCACAGTGTTCGATTTCTCTTTTCTTGTTTGGGAGAGCAAGGATATTGTATATGTTTCTTTGTTCGAAACAATGCTTGATCTCTTTTCGTATTTGGTAAAACACTTTATTGTCCAATTTGCTTTAGTAAAGTGTTTGAATGTATTTTCTTAAGCGTTAGAACATTGTAGTGTTATTAGTACCATAAAACAATTTCTTTATGCTTTATCGCTTTATGTCAACACACAAATAAATGAATTAATCGGCAATTGACACAGAGAACTGACAAAAATCTTTATTTTGTATTAGCAAAGAGATTAATGTAGTTAACAATAAAAAATAGGTTTTGAAATAATTTCTATAGCTTTATGAAGTTTAATAACAACGCTAGAATCCGGGTTTCAATACTCGTGGTGGGCAGAACACAGATAGCCCATTATGTAGCTTTGTGCTTAATTACAAACAAACAATGAAGTTTCATAAAAATGGTGATGTATAGCAAACATATTTTTCCCGCCTTTTAATATTTCCTTCAGTTTGAATTTTTTGTTGTTCAATTTGAAAGAAAAAAGATGTTTTGAATATACTCTTCAAAATCTTATCTCAATAACTAAATATCTTTTGAAATTGATACAAATATGATTGATTCAGTCAATTTATTTTCTTCTTCTTCAAGATTCAACGTTAAAAGGGTTATATTTTGCCGGAGATGTTACCGTGGTGACCATTGTACAATATCTACCTGAAGACATTATTTGTATTCTTAGCAGCCCGGTATTGAATTGTAAAGATATTTTTGGTAATATATTTGATCATTGTTTGCATGTCAAAAGACAAAGAGTTATTGGTTTTTTTTCTTCATGTAGCTGACGTATTGCGGGTTTTAGTTCCCCTAGCTTGCGTGATTTGAACATAGTCAACATAATTTCCTGCTGATTTGAGTTACGATCTATAGCCACCACCATTCATTAACCTAGCTTTTCTGTTCTATTGGCGCTTGATTTCTGAACAAGGTTCTATGTCTGATCAATGAGTTTATTATCAACAGATCCATACAATGATCTTCACATCAGCTTCAAAACAAAAGATATTTGTTCATTTATCACAAAACTGCTAAACAGGTGTTTCTTTGAGTCACATTTTATGACAGGATTAATTCGACGTATCTAAAAGATTAAAATATAGAATACTTATTGCATTTTTAATTCCTGAATAATACTAAAATAACACAATCCGTGTAAATATTGGCAAAAACCTTTGTACGGATACGTTACGCTTACTGTACAAGCTATAACATTTACATGTTTAAAGTGTATTACAGAAAATAATCTAAATCACACAGTTAAACAAGCAGGACTCATTAAAACAGATAAACGTATGAGAAGCTTAAGAAGGTGAATTTTATTTATAATTATCTCCCAATATTTTCAAAGGTTCTTTTAGTTTAAAGAAATAAAATATTTTAACATACAGCTGTCCCTAATTTTAAACTGTTAGAATTGAGGGAAGATAGCTAGACAACAACTCCCACAACAAACTTTTGGGCTACTTTTGCCTGTCCAATTAGTTTGCATACTGCGATTTGACCATAAGTTTTATAGCGCATCCTTGGCCTCAAAATGAGGAAAGATGTTTTATGGCATGAACCATGAAACATGAACCCTCGGATTCACATTCTGGACTCTTCCAGCCATTAAAAATAAAAGATAAGAACCAAAACTAAAAGGCAAAGTTAGAAAGCTGCATAATCAGATAATTTGTCCATAATGGAGTTATAGATAGATTGGTAATTATCATACGTACAGAATGTAAATGGCAACAATATTAAAGTTTCAATAAACTACTCCCTTTCTTTCTCCACTAACTGTGTTTAGGCTTATTCTCGAGCTTATCAATATTCGTTTAAAGGATATATTTCAATAATGTTTAGCATCCTTATGGACTACAGGATGATTGCAGTATTTCCCAAATGTGTAATTAAAATAGAAGAGATTTACAAAGATGCAGAGGAGAATCAGAGACTTTTATTTCCACCGCAGACGAAACTGTACATCAACTAGTGATCTACAATATGGAAAAAGGACGCAGCACTGCTGTGTCGTATGTGCATGTGAAACGTTACTTTTTTCCTGGAAGAACCCTTAATTTTATAGGAACTTCATATGTACAAAGGAATTTGTTTCCGTCGAAAGTTGTGACAGTTGAAAGAACTTGTCTTGCATAGAAAATGAAGCGTGTAGAATGTTTTAATGAAATAATAAACAAATAAGGGTTGAAAAAGAGACAATAGGTTATAACAGTTTTCAAGTTATACATGTTTTTTTTGCTTTTCAGGAATAGTGTCTTATATCTTTGTTGTAGAAATCACGCTGTACACGAGTAACACGCGAGACAATATGGGAGAGATGAATTGATTGTACAACCAATTTAATTGTATTAGTGACCATTGGACTCAGATAATACTTATACAAAAGAAAGAAAAAATGCATTAAAAATTTGAAATAATTTGGTGAAATTAATTTTCACGACAATAAGTTGGAAAGAAGTGTGTTAGCAACTTATTCTTGTATAAAGCTTGTAGTTCACTTGGAATATGGCCAAAATTTGAAATATTGTTTTCTTTGCAAAATCTCCCCACTGGTACAGCGGTACGTCTGCAGACTTACAACGCTAGAAATCGGGTTTCGATACCCGTGGTGGGCAGAGCACAGATAGCCCATTG